>NC_143555.1:150985000-151285000 GCF_054136105.1 Typopeltis vanoorti
AACATATATATATATATATATATATATATATATATATATATATATATATATAACGTTCCTAAAGTCCTTAAAAGGACTGGCTAGATAGGCGAAGCAAGAATGCTTTTCATATTCCCCGTTATCTGAAAAGGACAGTGTAAGGATATGGTATTATTGAGATATATAAAGCTCTGATCATGGCAGGAGGGTAAAAGCAATAGCCGAGCGTCAGATAGAACTTCATTGGCTACAGCATTACCATCCATTACCCTCCCTGGATACCCATTTTAGTCGCCTCGCACGACATGCATGAACTACATTGGGCTATTCTTATCCCGGCCACCACAAGGGAAATAAAAAGTTGCAGAACGCAGAACGATGCTGATTTGATGGGTGAAGCATAAATGCTTTCCATATTCCCCTTTGTCTGAGAAGGATAGTTCTTAAAGTGGAGAATTATTGAGCCTTAAGCTCGTCCTGAAAGGGCGGTGAGATTAGCTGTTTTCAGCTGAGCATAGAATTGACTTTGGTCTTTTGTATTTGCAGAATTCTGCTTCATTATAGTCTGAAGCTTGCTTGATCAGTGGGTTCGGATGATAAATTGTTTTGATGAAGAACTTTTCAGCTAGGTCGTGAAGGAGGGATGTGATGTAGGGAATATTTGTCTTCTCTGTGAATTTGGGAGTTTCTGATAAACCACGGAGCATCCAAACTCATTCTCAGACATTTGTTCTGTATTCTCTGCATCTTTTGTATATTTGTGTTCGAAGTATGACTCCATGGAGGAGATGCGTAAGTGATGACTGGGCGTATTACCATCTTGTATATGAGTAGTTTGTTCTGAGTGTCCAGTTTGCTTTTTCTGTTGATCATGCTGTAGAGCTGCACATTACTTTGGATGTCTTCGAACTTATGTGTTTTATATGACTGGTGAATTGTAGTTTTTTGTCGAGCATTACGCCGAGATACTTGACTTCACTCTGCCATGGGATCTTAACTCCTAGTAGATGTATGTCTTCCTTGGTCTGAAACTTCTTTCTAGTGAATAGTATGGCTGAACTCTTCTGTGGGTTTGCTTGGATCCTCCAGTCCATCAACCATTTCTCTTATATGTGAATACTGCTTTTGAGTCTTTTGATGGCTGGTTTGGGGTTGATATCATCTGCATATAACGCAGTGATTGTTGACTTGGGTTTTGAGGGATATCAGCTATGTAGATAGAAAACAGCAAGGGGCCAGGAGTGAACCCTGTGGCACACCTGTCAGGATCTTGCGTCTGGTTGACACAGTTTCATTTATTTTGACTTGCATGAATCTGTCTTTGAGGTATGAGTGAATTATTTTGAATAGATTTGTTGGTATATTGAATGTGATGAGCTTGTAGAGAAGACCCTGATGCCACACCTTATCAAAAGCCTTCGCAGCATCTATGAAGACTGCAGCTGTGGAGGTTCCAGTTGAAGCCTTTGGTGATGAATTCGGCCAGTCTGTGAATCTGTTGTACGGTAGTGCGGTTTTTTTTTTCTGAATCCGAACTGCTCACTAGGAATAATACCTAGTTTGCCAGTTTCTGATTGAAGCCTTGTTAGGATGACCTTTTCCGCAATCTTTCCAAGGCTGGACAGAAGACTAATAGGTCTGTAGCTTTCAGGGAGCTGGGAGTTCTTTCCAATCTTTTTGATTGGCGTGATATCCGCCATCTTCCATATTTGAATCTGAGGATGGCATTGATTATGTTGGCTAGATGCACAATGGCTTTTCTGGGGAGTAGTTTGATTATTTTGTTTGTAATTCCATCTGGACCTGGTGCCTTATTGTTGTCCAGGTGGGTTATGATATTTATAACTTTTGGAGAAGTGGGTGCGACAGGTTCTGGATCATCCTTTTGTTGTGTTATGGCCTGCTTAACTCGGTGGTGATTCTTGTAGATAAGATTGATGTTCAAATTTTCATAAGAGGGGATACATTGATTCTAAGCTGTCTACCAGAGCTTCTGAATTTTCCTTGTCAGTATGGGCTTCTTGGTTTGAATTGGGGGTAAAAGTTGCCTTTTAGTGCGAAAGGTTCTCAGAAACTTCCAAACGAAGTTGTCCTCTGGGTTTGGTTTCGTTAGCTTGGATTCCCAATCTTGGTTTCGATGTTTTTGGAGAGCTTCGCGAACTTGTCTATTTAGTTCATTCAGATTTGTTTTATCTTGTGGGGCTCTTGTGTTATGGTACCTCTTTCTTTTCTGGCTTTGTTTTTCAATGTGATTGGATCTATGATCTCCTCGGGCATCCGACCACTAGGGTGAATGACTGTAGTTTGGGCGACTGACTTTATTGCTTTTTTGATTTGACTGGTTAAATTGTTTACAGCAAAGTCTATCTCCTCTTTAGTGTGAATAACAGGGACTGGGCCAATGTGATCAGGGAAAATTCTGGAGAGCTTGTCCTAAGATAGAAAAGAGTGGGGGGGGGGGGGGAGAATTGCTCTTGTGTACCGAGTTTAAGCAGAATATGGTTGTGATTGGACGAAAGTTCATTTAATGTTTCCAGCTGATATTGGTATCTGATGTTTTTGAGGATGACTATGTCAAGTACATCTGAGCTTCCAGCTGAGCTGTGATGGGTGGGCTCTGTGGGTCCAGCTACAACAATAGAATTTTGTATTGAGTAATGATTTAGAGTTCACCTTTGTCGTTGATTGTGGAACTATACCAGGCTGTATGTTTGGCATTAAAGTCACCAGCCATGATGATGGAGTCTGTGAAAACTCCATCACTACTTTAGTTGCATCAATCTGCTCAAGTCAGCCTGCCAATTCTGTACTAAGAATGTCCTTTATCATCGGACCTAACCTAGATTCATCAGCATATAATTCAATGTTCACCTTCAGACCATCTTCAGAAAGTCAATAACATACCAAATAAACAGGCGTGGTCCAATAACAGAACCCTGTTATACCCCCTGACCAACTTAATTCTCTTTGATTCAACCGCTTCACACATCACTATTTGATGCTATCAGATGTCAGAAGCCTGTTTTGCACACGCATCACTTTGTATGATACCCTCCAATATGTAATTCTGTCAAATCCCTTGGTAAAATCACAAGAGGATAATTTTTTTATTCATTCTCATAATCTATCTTCGCTGTTGCTTCAATGTATAATGTGATTAGATTAGTAAAACAAGTCGTATCTTTCCCAAATCCATGCTGTTATAACGGGCTGCAAACGTTCCACTTTCCGCGTGTTATCTGACATTCCTTCTACTCGATCGAAAATGAATCCTTGTAGAAACGTAAGTTAAATAATTAAGTTAGGGCAGGGTTTCCCAAACTGTGTTCCAAAAAGTGAACAAGTGTTCCATGAAAAATGATCAAAACCGATATCAACCTAGAATGATTTTAAATGCTGCTGCAAGTTCAAACATCTTTGAAAATCAGGAGCTCCTCACTCTGCGTGTGAATTGTGCTATTAAGGCCAACGCGCGCTGGCCTTGACTCAGCCGACCGCGATTGTCGACACCTCCAAGCGCGAGAGAAATACGGAGACATCTAATCTAGGAAACGTGCTGTCCCAATGAAGGTCAACGTGATGCGAAGCGGCCCGGCACGCCTGTATTGTGTGCTGTCGCATTTATGCGATGCGATACAGCCTGCTTTGGCGACTGTGTGTGCTTAGCTTTACACTGAATACGAGACCGATGATACTCGACTCTAACCAAGGTGCTCCGTTAAAATTTCAGGATTTGTGAAGTGTTCCATCGTAGGAAATGTTTGAGAAACGCTGATTTTGGGACATAGCTAATTCTCTAGCACATCCCATTAACGCACGTACTTTAACGAATCTCATCCTGACAACCGGTTATGTCTGCATCATACTCTTACAATATTTCAACATCTCTCCCTCTTCCACTTCTGCTTCTTCATCCAAATCCATTTCACCTTCTGGAGAACTAACCGGTCTGTCAAGAATACATAATGAATACCTTAATAACTTTGCTATTTCTCGTGCATTCGACACGTTCCCTGCGTCGGTATTTACTATCGTTATCCTTCTATTATCGTTTTACTCTCCGCATAGCAAAATAATTCTAGAATTTCCTTTAACCTATTCTTCTAACCTTCCTCATTATGGGTGACACTCGTTTGCCCTATTCTTTGCAGCTCAGTGCAGTTTGAGATGGAAACGAAGGCAACTCCATGATCATAGAAATCCTCATCACGTTTCACACAATATAGGTTCCATTTAACATTTTCTTTTATCTAGCTCATGCATTCAAGTGACTCTCCAAGACTGTAGTGTATGTTGCTGATCATGTACTGTGTTACAGTACATGATCAGCAACATACACCACATGTACTGTAACACAGTACATGATAAGTATATGGCCTTCAGCGATTAGGCCTGGAACTCGGTAGAGGTATGATGTAATAAATAATAATTTTTAACACAGTTCATTATCTTTCAAAGAAATTAGTGTAGGTACATTTTGTTTCATGTTATTAAAATTATTATGATTAGGACAATGTAATATTATAATTACATTGTTAAAATTAATAGTAATCCTAACAAAAACAATTTACAATTATGGTTTTACATTACAACAGTTAAACAGCTATTTTTTCATTTACTTGGTCATTCATTTGGTAATTATTATATATATATATATATTTATTTATTTATTTCCTTTTTTTAGTGTTATTTTTATCATACGCTATTTACATTTAGGCTATTCACGTATTATATATTCGGTTTAGTACAGAATGTTGTATAATAATAAAAACAATAATAATAATAATAATTATTATCAACCTTATTATTGTCGGTTAAGGTATTGTGACTTTGAAGGTAAATGTAGTGATTTGCTAGTGAGGATTTTTTGATTAAGCCATGCTAATCCCTCCTGCATCGAAGCTAAGTTAGCTTTTATGAGGAGAGTGGGATTAGCATACACAATTTATGTTGTTTGCTATTTCTTACAGATGGAATGTACGCGTTGGATGCTGGTGATTTGGGAAGTGTATATAGGTGGGAATGCTATATTAATTGTGTTGGTATAGCTTTCACAGTTCGTGTTTTAATGTTTGGTAATTGTCTATGTGTTTTAAATTTTGTGGTAGGTTGTTGAGTAGCGTAGGTATGAGATGTGATCTCACTGCCGAACCGCATTAGTTGTTGAAGGATGTTAGAGTGTAAAGAGTTGTGGTGGGTCGTGTTACGCGATACATCTCTGTCTTGTTACGATAGGTGTTGTTGAAGTAATTCCTTAGGAACATTAAGTAGCGTTTCAGATTTTTTATGCTCAGGATTTTGTGCATCGCCATATAGGGTTCGGTTATTCGCTGTTGTATGTGAGCCTTCAAAATCACTGTTGAAATAACTTTCCGATGTAATGTTTCTATTTTCGCTAGATGGCTGTTTGATGTGTTAGCGTAGACTGTTATGCTGTACCTGAGTAGAGAATTGCAGATACCTTGATATAGGAGTTTTCTTACGTTATATGGAATCATGTTTTGTACCTGGAAAAGTTTTGCTGCAGTAATGCGGAGTTTAGTATGTAGGTAATCTATATGTTTTGTCGATTTGCAGTGGCAATCTGCTGTATGTAAAGGCCAAGGTATTTTGCGTGTGTTAGGGGTTTGATTTCGGGACATTGGCAGGTATTTTTGTTGTTAATACAATGGTATGTGTGACAGTGTAGAGATAGTGGTGCAGCACACATGATTCTCGGGTTATAGTTAACATCTGCATTTTGGTGATATTCATTATACTTGAGTTTTGCTAGAAGTAAGTTGTGATTTCATTTAGTTCTTGATGTGCTTTGGAAAGAGTGGTGTTGATGTCTTTGTGCACTGCCAGTAGCGCGGTATCGCAGATAACACCGGGCTACTGAAAGTCCATATAATAATAATAATAATAATAATAATAATAATAATAATAATAATAATAATAATAAATTAGAATTCTTAATTTCCATTATAGTCATGTGGAAAGTTCAAACACATATCAAGAAATCATGTCATAACTTTATTAGTTTTTATTATCTTATTACCCTATTATTATTATTATTATTATTATTATTATTATTATTATTATTATTATTATTATTATTATTATTATTATTATTATTAAACAATGAATTGCATAATATTGAAATATATATGTACTGTCATCTTATATCTTAGTATGTAAATTTTACAAAAATCTTAATAATAATAATAATAATAATATTTTTTTTTTTATTCTCAAATATTTACATATTTAAAATAATCATCTTGAGTAACATTCAATATATTATTTAACAAGGTTCAGCACTAAGCGCTGCATATATACTTCATTTTCTACAATGATGAGATTTCAATAATAATGATGATGATAACATAATTTTTTCTTTTTTTATAAATAATAATCATAGTAGTAATTTACAATTATATAATTCGCAGTTGCACAACTTAAATAATATTACATGTTACGGTTCACTTTTTTTTTCCTTCGAAGTTTGAATAAAGTGTGATTATACACAGCCACACATATACAATTGAAATATTATATTTCCTATTTCGCACAAACATACTAATTGAGAGAGAAGAGAAAGAATGATTATATATACAAATTTCTGCATTTGCTTATAATGATTACTTGTAGATGAGTGAGGCAAGTTAATCCCACCTACTTCGAAGCTTGGGGTTAGCTTTTATGAAGAGAGTGGGATTTAGCCTGCACTCTTTGTGTTGTTGCTATTGTTTATGTGTAGGATGTAGGCATTGGATGCTAGTGATTTGTGATGTGTATATTAATGTCAATAGTTTCTTAACTTTGTTGGTATATTTCCAGAGTTCGTTTTTTAATGTTCTGTAATTATCTACGTGTTTTAACTTTCTTGGTAGGTTGCTGAGTTGCGTGGGTATCTGATGTGATCTCACAAAAGAACCGTATGAGTTGTTGAAGGGTGTTGGGATGTAGAGAGTTGTCGTAGGTCGTGTTATACGATATGTGTCTCTGTTGTTTCGATAGGTAATGTTGAAGTAATTCCTTGTTAATGTCACGTAGTGTTTCAGGTTTTTAATGCTCAGAATTCTGTGTGTCGCTATGTGCTTGTCGGATATTGGTTGTTGGATGTAAGGTGTCCAGATCACTGTTGACACGATTTTCCTTTGTGGTGTTTCTAGTTTTCTTAGGTCGCTGGTTGATGTATTTGTATAGACTGTTATTCCGTATCTGAGTACGGATTCGCAGATACCGTGATATAGGAGTTTTTTTTTTTTTTTATGTTGGGTGGAATAATGTCTTTAACTTGGAAGAGTTTTGCTGCGATGATCCGGAGTTTGGTGTGTAGGAATTCTATGTGTTTTGTCCGTTTAATGTGGGAATCGATATAGAGACCGAGGCATTTTGCGTGTGTTACAGGTTTGATTTCGGTACATTGGTAGGTATTTTTGTTGTTAATGCAGCGGTATGTGTGACAATGTATCGATAGTCATGCGGGGCGTACGATTCTTGGGTTGTGTATTATCAACATCTGTGTTTTTGTGCCGTTGATTAGAATTGCGTTTTGGTGGAAGTATGTTGTGATTTCGTTTAGGTCTTGTTGTGCTTTGCAGAGAGCTGTGTTAATGTCTGTGTGGATTGCTAGTAGTGCAGTGTCATCTGCGTATTGAAATATTTGACTTCTTATGGATATGTTATGAACATCGTTAATGTATATGTTGAATAGAGTGGGTGATAATAGGGCACCTTGAGGTACACTGTGTTTTACTTGTATACTCCGACTGTGACATGTACCTATTTTTGTTACTTGTGTTCTGTGTGAGAGGTAGTTCTTGAACCATGTATGCAGTGTTCCTCTTATACCTATTGAGTATAGTTTGGTGAGTAGTATGTCATGTTCAAGTGTGTCAAATGCTTTGGTTAGGTCCAGCTGTACAAGGACGGCGTACTTTTTTTTGTCGAGAGCTTTGTTTATTGTGTCGGCGATGTCTTCTAATAAAGAAATGGTGCTTTTTGTTTTCTGAAAGCCGTATTGGTTTTGTGCGATGATGTTGTACTTCTGTAAATAGTTCTGTAGTCTGGTGTGTGTAATTTTTTCTAGAATTTTTGAGATGACTGGTAGTGTAGCTATTGGTCTGTAGTTCTGAGTATCGTTTCTTTTGCCATGTTTGTAAATTGGCGTAATTATTACAGTGTTTAGTTGTTGTGGAATAATGCCTGTGTCGAATATTTTGTTCACGAGTTTCAAAACTATTGGATTTATTTGTTCAAAGTGTGTTATAAGGTAAGTTTGTCTATTGCTGGAGTCGTCTTTGGTTTTAGTTTTAGGAGTGCTTCTTTCAGTTCCAGTTTTGTTACGGATGGAAAATACATCGTTTGTTGTTGGCTTTATGTTGGTAGTTTTTTGTTGATCGTTGGTAGTTTGTCTTTATTGAGTTGTGTGATGTTGTTTGTGAAAGCATGGTTGAATGAGTCTGCTAGTTCCTCTTGGTTTGTGTCCTGACCGAAGCTTTTTGCAATAAAATCTTGTGCTGAAGTTTTCTTTTTTCGGGTTTCTAATTCGTTGAGTTTAGCTCATGTTCGCTTAATGTTGTCGTTATATTCCATGAATTTTGGGAAGTAGTAGCGTCTTTTAGCCCTACGAATATTTGTTGTTAGTTTATTTCTTATGTTTTTGTATAAGGTTTGTAAATATGTGTTACTGGGTGACTTTTTAAGTTTTTTCCATAGATTTTCTTTTTCAGTAATAGTATTTATTTTGTCGTCATTTATCCATGGATTATTGTCTGTCCGTCGCCCCTCCCGTGTAGGTTTTGATGCTTTTTTGTATATTTCTGTGAACTTTAGTTGAAAATTCTCGTATAATGTTACAGGATCGTTTATTTTAAGTAGGGAATTCCAGTCTGTATTTTTTACTTGGTTATCGACAATGCTCTTTAGTATGATCGAGTTTTGTCGACTTTTGTGGTGGTGGCCGGAGGGGTAGGAAACGTGATTAAACGAATTTGAGACAAAGTAGTGTTCGGCAATTTTTACGTTAATTACTGATGATGTATATGTATGGATGGGAGCCCGTATATTGATATGATCAATGCATGATTGTGTTGGTGAGTTATTGAGTTAATGGTAGGGTTTCTGTTGTACTGACTTAGTATATCGAGATATGTGTTATTGGTTGGAGAAGCGTGGTCAAGAGTATTTACGTTAATGTCTCCTATTAGGATGAGCCTGTGTGTTGTACGTGGTTCGATGCCGCTTAGCCATGTTTCTAACTCGTGAAGAAAACTGAGTGGATTATTATCTGGGGGTTTGTATATTGTGTTTATTGTGTATTTGATAATATTGTGGCTATTTGTGAGTTCCAAAATTAGTGTTTCCGCATGTTCGAAGTTTGTTTGTTTTTCTGTCACATTGTATTTTTCTTTGATAAATGCCACAATTGCACCTCCTCTTTTGTTTGGTCTACATAAGTTGTAGGTTTGTAATTATTTATGTTGTATGCGTAAATTTCTGTGTTGTTTATTGCAACTTCGGTCAGTATTAGCGCATCTATGTTTATCATCGTATAATTGAGCTGTGTTATCAATGCAAGCCAGTGTTTTTTATACTTCTTATGTTTGTGTGCATGATTGTGAAGTTGGTGTTGGTGGAAATGTTGTCTGACCATTTCTTCAAAGAGTCAAAGACCTTGAAGTTTATGTTGTTTGGATATGTTCGCCTATGTGTTTGAGAACTCCATTATATAGCTTTTAAATGAGTTCTAATCTTATTCTTAAGGATGTAAAGGGTTAGTGGTTTATATTGGTAGGCTGTGTAAGTCGGATTCACTTGTAATTATGTATACTCGAGTGTTTTCATTCTTTCTCAAAAATATTGGGAATTCTTTGTCCACAGGAACTTGTATAATAATAATAATAATAATAATAATAATAATAATAATAATAATAATAATAATAATAATAATAATGACCTTAATAGCTTGTATTTAATAACTAAATTACGATTGTTGTAATTTTAATCAATAGTTAAATTACAATTAATTGAGATCTCTTAATCGTACATTTAATTAAATTGAAAAAGTTTGAAATTATTTACTTTGTCCGTGGAGCTGTCTTCATTTCTGTCTCGAACTGCGCTTTGAAACAAGATAAATGCAAAAAAACAGATCAGCCATTTTATCAGATGATAAAAATGCAGACCTCGGAAGTTGTCTATGCTCACATTGGAAACCAAATAAGAATAGAAAGAAATCATTGATCATTCTATGAATATGATGGAAGTGAGAACTAAATGACACAAATTATCTAGCAAGGCAGTTCAACTTCGTTCAACTTTGAAAGTAAACCAACATGGGACTGGCCTCGACAACTTCAGAATGCGTCCAAGTATCACAATATTTTTCACTTCATGTTCCTTAATGGACAAGTTTAGTTTTTAAAGTTTGCTAACACCACTAATTCATGTTTTTCCTCCCTATATACATAAAACGGTTTGATTTTGTTGGTTTCAGAATATAATGTTATATTTTATAGAAACAATAATCCACGTCATAAAGCATGAAACAGTGAAAGATTTAGAAGATAAGGGGTTATTAATTTCGTTTCCCTACTTCCAAATTATATTAAGTCTGCGTGCGATTAGGCCACAAATATATGGATCGTGTTTTCAATTAGTGGGTGCGTGATAAGTGACTGCAGGATTGGCTTAACTGGGATCAATGGAACGAAGTCTATGAGGGATGAAGGCAGTAATTATATCCTTAAATGAGCATGTTCAACACCTGGATGAAAAAAAAAAATTGAATTTCGTTGAGGAAATCCTCTTCTACCTCCATCTTATGAAACTAACTCATCTTGAACTATTGCATCGTCCATGTATCGCCGCTATAGAGGTGGTGTCATCGGAGGAAACAGAAGACAGAAGAATGTGTGATACCTTAGTCCTTATGAATTAAAACGAAACATCTTGTGACTTGTCCCAAGTAAAATATTTGTCTAAGTTTCAATCTATTGGAAAAATATCTTTTCGTTTATATTCTTCATTTAAACAAGTCAGTGAAGACTTTTCTCTTAGCATTTTTATGTTAAGCGGTGTAAGAAAATGCACTATTTCTTACACCGCTTTCCAAGATGTGGTATTACTTTCTGAAAGTTTATAGTAACGTCTTGCATCGAGTTATTCAATAAATAAATAAAAATAGCAGGAATTCATTTGACAATACATTTTCAATAGTTCGAATGAAAAGCGATTGAAATATCGAAAAATACTTTCGGGAGATCTGAATCTTCTAGACAGATAATCAAGATAGCTACGAGTTAGACACACCTTGATACTCGTTCTGGATAGAGAGAGAGAGAGAGAGAGAGAGATGGGGGGGGTGTTGAAGAACTTTGTGTCTTCATATTTTATATTGTCTTCGAATGCTTAATTTGTACCCGGATTTAACTGGTTTAATTTTCAAAAAACAACAGGAAAAAACATCAATCTAATTTAGTCGACACGATCAGTAGTAGAAACTTATCACATTAATCACAGCATCATTAAAGTATATCTCTAGCTTGTATTCTGCTTGGATAACCACAACATTTTATGACCTAATTTTTATTTTAATGAGCACACACACACACTGAACTCTATTATCTATTCGTGCCTGTTTCTCATTCCACTGCTCTTCCTCATCATTCCTGTTATAAAGCGCTAGTCTTTACCGTCGAGAGAGAAAATGTAGAAAATTCTCTTTATTATCACGACCGTTTTATGATCTCATTCCTTTCTATAGTGAAAACATCGGACACTTCAGTCCAATGACTTGTTTCACCGACACCGCAAAAACTGGTTTGGTACAACACAAAGTCGACTTAAACTAGATTTTAAAATAGATGAGTTGAACTGCAGCCCATTTTAATGACTTCTAAACATCAGAATAAACGGTAGGAAAATAAGAATGGAAATAAATAATTGATCATTCTATGAATATGTTATTTAAACGTTACTTATGGATGCAAAATGAAAATTCAAAATGGAAGCTGACGCGAAAATCCTATTAATTTGCTATAATAAAAAAAATATTATAATATTGAATAAATTTATAACTATTTAAACAAATAAAAATAATTAAATATCCAAACAGATTTTCTTCATTCAGATGACGGGATAAAGAGTCAAGGACACAGTCCATCACCCAGTTGTTTTAAGAACTTAAGAATATCTCCAGGACCTTATACCCTTGGCGGGGAATGGATGGCAATGCTGTAGCCAATGAAGTCCTAACTGAGGTTATGCTATTGCTGTTACCCTCCTGCCATGATCAGAGCTTTAATAGCTTAATAACACCTTATTCCTACACTGTCCTCTACAGATAACGGGGAATATGAAAAGCATTCTTGCTTCTCCACTTTAAGCCAGTCCTTATAAGGAATTAATTAAATTCCTTATAAGGACTGGCTTAAAGGGGTGAACTTATTAAATTAAACTTATTAAATTATCTCCACGTGAATGTGAATGATCGACCGTGAGATGCGGTGATGATTAATACCCTTGGAGGGTAATGGATGGCAATGCTGTAGCCAATGAGGTTCTAACTGAGGCTCGGCTATCTGCCATGATCAGAGCTTTAATAGCTCAATAACACCTTATGCCTACACTGTCCTCTATAGATAACGGGGAAAGATGAAAGCTTTGCTCCTTGAAGCCAGTCCTTATAAGGACTAAATATCCCCACGTAAAGCTAAAATAAGTTCTAACTAAGAACTTTGCTTAATATGTTGGTATGGCTGACACAATATTTGGTGCCGGTGTTAATTGAACTGAAAATTTATGATTTGGAAAAAAAAAAAAAAAAAAGAGTTGAGGATGAAGAAAAAAATATTTGAGTGTATGTCCAATAGCCGAAATGAAATATAAATGGAAACTATAATGAAGAATCCAATGACTTAGATAAAGTATAAAATTTTTGAAATTAAAACTTTAAAATAATTAAAATGTTTTTTTTAATTTATTATTTAAAATCAAAAGCTACAGGAAAAATTTTAGAAAATCCTAAATGTTCCTATATCTTTTTTAAAATAAAATTTCTAAATATACCAAGCCTCTTGGTTTGGCGTTTAATGTAATATTGTGATGATAATTCAATAAAGGCCATAACATAATTAAAGCCAAATTTAATTAAAGAAACCATATGTTATATTTGGGAGAAGACCCCATTCGTGCATGGTGGGTGAGTATTGATTTACATTCTCAATTGGACGGAATCCTTGCAAAGTAATTATAAGACCAACGGTTGTATGTCAGAAGAATCTATGTTGTAATCGAGTGACGTTTTGGTGAAGTTGGGTGAAGGTTTGGTCTCCTCAGCAGGTTTTCCCATACTACTAGTGTCCTATTTGTTTGCAAACTTTCGTGAGTGGGAATAATAAAAGACCTGAATGCTGTAATTTTTATCTCCTGACGAAAAATTGAGTGCTCTCTTGGCAAGATCTTAAAAAAAGAATGGATAAGTTTGTTGATATATTTCTTGAACTGGAATATTGTAATCTTTGGGAACGACAGAATGTAGGAGGCTATTCCGAAGAACAAAGATAGATGGAATGAGGAGAGGAAGAATAACAGTTGGTTTGGTAAACTTGAAGCTTAACTGTAAATGGATGTTGATAGCAGCTTCTTTTGCTGTTATATTTTTGGAAAGAACTGAGGAGGAATAAAGGCCAGTTCGGCAAAGAATTGCCCATGAAATAATCTCTAGAAAGACGTTCTCTTTCCTCGGGGAAGAAAGAGAAAGTCTGCATCTTCTGCTTGGCATCAGTCAACCTTAGAGATGATTTCAGTACACGACATCACATGTGTGAGTTCTAATCCATGGTCTGACGGATTTGATATTTACACAAAGTTCGCAGTTGTATACCTGCGAAGGTGTGTATTAAGCGAAACGTACATTCAGTTGGTTGCTGGGGAAGAAGCCATGGCTGAGATGCGTTTGTGACAGCAAAGGCCGAAGGAGTTCGTCAGCCAAAGTAGGAAGATGCAGATATCCGAGTATTATGGAAACAAACAGAACTTCCACTCCCAGCAATTGACCGAAGCATTTAGAGAAGGCTATTCCTGACTTGACCCCTGTCTCACTGAACTATGCGCAGGGAATTGATGAGAATCGGTATTGACATTCGCATGCCTACACGCAAATCACTGTATCAAATAAAATTTTCTAATTTAATGGCTGATATGTGCATATTTACAAAAATAACTGTAAATATATGGGAAAAATAATGAAGTATTAAAAGAAAAATTAAATTGTTGGATGACCTCAGTGATTCTTTTTTCAGTAAAAGCACACATAGTTTGGAAAATCGGAAGAACGTTGGCAATTTTGCCTTCGATTGGAAAGATATGAGAATCCGGTTGTCGCAATGATGCAGAGAGAGAGAGAGAGGGAGAGGCGGGAATTGAATATTATATGTACTTTTTCATTTGAAGATAAGTTAGCCGATCTTATATTGAAGTAATAGGTTTTTGTCATCCTGTATAGACGCGAATCGGTCAGAGAACATGAAAATTTACAGTCAGAAATACCAGTGGCAGTGAGTGGTGGCGTTGGAGTAGAATGTAGATAACTGTTCTGTTGTGGATGAATGAAAGATTAAGTAGTGGAGACGGTGGCTTGCATGGAGTGGAAAGCTCCCTCATGAGTCGTTGTACTCTTTGGAAGAGTATCACGTAATAATAATAATAATAATAATAATTCGATTAAAACATAATAGTTGAAGTAACAGATTTATAAGATATCAGATATAGATAACTAACATTAGCTGATAATGGTAATGTAAATTTCGGTCTTTAGTTAGTTATTTGAGCCTCCATAGCTCAGCTGGTATAGACGAAGCCCTTTGATCAGGAAAACCTGGGTTCGATTCCTGTCGAACTCAGGTGACATGAGAAACCTTTTATCTGGTTTCTTTCGACAAAAGGTGAGTTAGCCGGTCTTATACGAAAGTAGGGGATTTTTTCACCCTCCACGGAAACTCGGGGTTTTTCGTCTCCCAGAAAACGGGCCCCGTAAACACACGCATCTACAGACATAGGATACTCCTGGAATAGGATTGACCGACCTATTCCGTGGGATTTCCGGTTTCGAATTAATAGGCCACGAAGCCTAATACGTAAAAAAAGAAGTTAGTTATTCATGTTTTACTTCTTTGGTAGATGCTGTATGATCACTCCCATACCTCATAAGATTTCTTGGAGTGAAATCTTCCGCTAAAAGTAACGGTAGGGTCCCAGATTCTCTTTCCACACAGAGTTAATAGGACAACCACGAACAATCCTACCTATGGAGGATTCAAACTTCAGCATTCCAAGACTTTCAAATTCTTGTCTCCGCTTAAAGAACACAAATTTTATTCTGAATAAACAGACAAATGTCAATCATCAATAGCAGAATATTGTGCAAGCTATTTAATAAACAATAAACACAGGAAAGGATATAAATGTGAAGGGCATTATTTACTACTTTTTTTCTTTCTAACGAAGTTAAAAGTAAAGACAGAATTTAAACAATGTTTATGATATGATATTATTTAGGTTGTGAAATCTGCCTACAGGTGTTTTGGTTTATCTTCTAATAACATGAAGTTAATCACGGTTTATACTGACCTTTAACCTCGATAATCAGGTAATTTCCCCCTTCATTCGACTTAATTGCTGGTGGTAAGAAGACGCGCTCATTTATCTTCTTTACCCACTTTCAACCGGCCTAACTTGCCTGCAATATTTTCCCGAAATTGAACGCTTGGCAAGATATCTAGTGCGCATGCGCACACATGGTTGGACAAAGCTCTCCACTGATTCCAGGAGAACTCATTCTAATTAGGGACGAGGAGGATCAGAATAACTAAAAATACACTAAAGGTAGCTTGAATTTGTTCTCGTCACAGTTTACCCCTTAATTTTACCCCCCCCTTTTCACTTAGTAACTGAACTCATTTTCGTTTCACCCACTTTCCTTCCATTCTAAATAAATAGTTTATTATCTATTTAAATATCTCTTACTGAAATAGCTGTTCTACTTTCAGAATTAAAAAAAATTCACAAAGATTACGTGAACTGGCCACTGTGTCTCAAGCATCCCCACGGTGTGGTTTTCATATAAATAAACGTAATTTTTTGTCTGATTTTTCAGGTTAGAACGCTAAATCATGACACGGTCTACCTCCTACTGTTCTTAATAACACGTATCATATTCGTTTCGCTCTATCACCATGACAACGTGATTTCCCAATTTGGTCATTCCCGATATGCACTGCGTGTGCTTTTCACTATTTACAATAAATTGCTTTTATCGTTCCAATGTGAGAAACGAAGCGAATTTACCTAACACTTAAATGGCAAGGAAAATACCTCTGTAAGAACACATTTTATCACATTCTATGGTACGCTGGGTTGGAAATTAATTCTAGATGAAAAGCAAAGCCTTTGAGAAATTAATTTTCACTGTTGTGAAAAGTTTCCTTTTCCTGGTCTGGTTTTCACTCTGATAATAAGTTGAGATGATTGATAATAATTTGTTGACAGAAAAAAAGTATAATATATATTTTTAAAGATAAAGAGAAATAATACAAAAAGAATAGAAAGAGAATAGGAATTATTTTTAGAAAAACATTTAATAAACAGAGTAATTAAAAAACACCTTTTAATTTTTACAATAATCGATTTAAAATAGCATACTTCAAGAAATATTTGAAGTTGTTTTTGGAAAGAAATTATTACGTCCTGCTGTTAGTAATAATCGGTCTCATACGGAAAAACATGGGTAATCCCTAAAAATTCCGGGTTTGTTTTTCATCTCGTAAAATACAAAAGAAGAATGAGAATAAAGTAATTGACACACTCAACAGCAGAGAGCGCAGATTGTACGCAATGTACTATGGGAAGAAATATATATTGTTCGTTGAGAACAAGACCAATTCGTCGTGTTTAAGAATCAAAAACGTGTTGGACTGGCTCACCACAAGTATGTGAAAGTGTGTTGTTTGAGTGTCATCATATTGACATGCGCATGTAAAGCTGTAATGCAACATGTCATATAAACGAATTAGATTTGCGAAGTTAAAACTCTACATTTATTTACCCCCATTTATCTTTAGGACGATGACCATACGTTACAAGTGTTGGACTGACATGAGATGTTTCTTCTCTTCCTGTAGTCCGAGTCACGTAGCAAACGAGTTAAAAGAGAGTTACCAAAAGTGAATCGCCCGATGGAGTCACGAAGAGACACTGCTATCTACAGGCGTTAAAGAGGAAGATGGGAAACTTTATTTAGGTCTTTCAACCGACAACAACTCTGAACATACGCTAGGCTGTCGTGGAATTTCCGTTACATTCTGTTTCCTAGTGTAATTACTTCATAAAATCGAATGAATTGTAAAATAAGTCACGAGAATTCTATTATCCTCGAGCTAATTTTTAACAGTTTTTAAGCACATTCGTCTCACACGCGTGAGACGAATGTGTTTAAACAACTGTTTTAAGCACGTGATCAGAACCTCACAGTATCATTTCAGCTTCTTTTATAATTTGCAAGGTGGCTTTGATAGAACCGGGACGAGACCTTGAATGACCTATTCTGATTCCAAACATTCACAAGAGTAAAGCCTATAAAGCATAGGGTCACGTGATCAACTGAAACATTTTCTTTGGGCTCGGGGGGGGGGGGTTCCTTTCCATCGAACACGAATAGAGCGCTATTATATTACTTCACAAAGAAGGAAAAAGCATTATGGTATATTTAAAATAATATTTCTTCCTACATTAGATAAGCAACCCTTTCATAGATCTTAAAAAAAGCGAACTGATTGAGCTTGTCCTTTCATACTATGATTATAATTATTTACTTTACAAAACTAGCAGTAAATTAGCTGTATTTTTGAGGTAGTTAATTTCATCAATTTAATTGATCACAAATTAATTTTAATTATTATAGAGCATGATTCAGAAATCTTGAAACTCTGTACTGTGAAGGATTTAAAATAATTCCCAAAAGAGACATATGTTAAAAATAATTCCTGAGCAAACGTTACCAACGATTAAATTTTGGTGGAAGTCCATTAAGGATTATGTATCACTATGAATTGTTTGATTATCTGGTTAATTAATGAAATGAAACTATTATTTGAAATTTTAAGTACTTGCAGCATATTCTTTTTTTAAATGGAGGAACATGTCTTTGAAAGTTAATATCATAATTAACAATAAAATGAATAATACGCCGAAAATATTTGAAAATTATCAAATTATCAAATGCTTTCTACTTGAAAAAATGACAGTTGTGATTTCTGGTCACTTACTAAGACAGTTGCGTGCAACTGCTGCTACTCCATCCCTTAACTCATCCAATAGTTCCACAGTTCTTCTTCTTCCCATAGTTCAGAAATGACCGTATAGTAGATATTAGGAAACATTCCTCACACAAATCTTCTATTCAGTCCTTGATTGACACTTTGCTATCAGCTCTGTATGTGAAGCACTGGTTCAACTTTTTATATTGTCTATCCAGTTTATTCTAAGTCTTCCTCTTTTTGAGTTCCCGGAAGAAGTCTTTCAACTGGGAGGCCATTACATCTGTTTATATAACCAAGCTAGATGTGTTGTTTCATTCCAATCTTAGTTGTAGTGTTATCTCGTGTGCAGGCGAAAGAACTGATTCTTTGTCATACTTCAGAATTTGTGATGTCATCAATGTGTGGTATCCTTACGTGTCGTCTATCGCACCTTATTTTTTTTTCAAATGCTAGTAACCAGTTTTCATTTTCTTTAAGAAGAGTCCAGGTTTCAATTTCCATACAGAAGCACGGAATTAACCATTGTGCTATTAAGATGCACTCTGTTTGTAATTGTAAACTTGTTATCTCTCCATAGTGGTTTTGGTTTATGGAGTGCTGTTGTTGCTGGAAGATCAATATCCTGTATTGATCTTCCATCTTTATTCAAGACATTGTCAAGGTAGTGAAAACGATCAACTTCTTCTGTGAGTGTATCCTCAATCAAAATTTTTTTTCAGTTTCTGCTACAGCACTTCCTTGCTCGTCAGAGGCCCACAAATCGTCATTGTTTTTGAGTTTTGGATTCTTATGGTTAAGCATATTTTTTTCAGAGTATAAGCTAATTTTGTGGTGACTTCCTGAAGATGTGATTTGTTTTCACGTAAGAGATCATCAATATCAACACACATTAGATGATTTTATTCCAAAGAGCTTCATTTACAACATATTCGAGGAAGAGCACCATTGACGAAATTGCAACCCTGGTTGAAATCAAGGGTGCTGTAATTCCCCTTGATTTCAACTATCATTGCAGAAGATGAGTACAGGGATTCAATCAGTTCCATTGTTTTGCTGTATATTTCATAATGTTGCAGAATTTTCCAAAGATCATCCTGTAAAATAGATTGAATTGCTTTCTGTAGGTCAATAAAATGATTATGTTCTATGTGCTCCAATGACATGCAATGTAAATATATTGTCAGTTGTACTCCTGTTCTTTCTAAATCCGGCCGGGGAGTGTGAATAATTGGATCCACAGTAGCAAGATATAAATATAAAGCTGGCCTGTTGGCATAATTCTTCTTGTCCAAATCCTGCGGGGACAATCAACACGAATCCTATCTTACTGTAGCAAGAATAGTTCACACTTCATACCTTCTTTGATTGTTCAGTAGAAAGACAGGTCACTCTTCACTAGCTTCTAGTCCTAATGGTACCACACCTAATGGCATCACACCAAAATTGTATTGCCTCTAAAAGCTTTGATACTCTTCTGGCATCATATCTTTATAGCATTTGCAAAGTAGTCTATGCACTTTAAAAACCCTGTATGAAGTCCATTCCAGAAATGGAGATAAAAGATAGCAATGGAAAGGTCAATAACATTTACGGTGGATCACTTAGGCAACGTAACCACTCTTTCAGACTTTCGATGGTAAACTATAGAGAAATTTGTGTTGTTACCCTTCAGAAAAACCTACATGCTGACCTACCATTTCAAGGTCTAGTTCCAATCTATTGCAAATAAATCACCAGTTTCCTTCTCTGATTTGCTTCGTGCTGTGGCTGTGTTCAGATTTACCTACCAATATCCGAGTACTTCGGGACTCAACTTTCATCACCCATACTCTTCGTTCTCTATTTCAATGATCTTCTCTCAAACTACAAATCCTATTCATAGTTTTACTCATGACAGTACACTCCATTCTTGATCTGACAGAATACTGTTCACCCCCCCCCCCTTTTTTTAGATTATACTGATCTTTGTGTTTTTGCATAGTAGGTACAGTAGTAATTTTGATTTTTTATTATTATTATTTAATTTATAAATAACGCTTTGAGATTATTTCCTGCCTTCGACTAAAATCTGTTTTGAGATAGCAAGGTGTAAATGAAACAAAAGGATTATTTCAGAGTTATTTCACCGAGGAGATTAACTTATCATTTAAATTGTCCAGTTTCAATTTTTTGATTTAGTAGAAAAGGATTCTGAATATTCTATAAGCAAATTCAAATTCAGTGAGTAGAAATTAGATGCTTTCAAACTGCTTTATTTATTTGAAAATCGTAATATATCTAAACAGTGTATTTTATATATTGCATCTAATCTCTTAGATTAATAATTAAATATTTACCGTCTTTTATTATAACAAAGATAATTCTCACACACACTATAATAAATATTTTATAATAAATATATAAATAAATTTAAACACTCGTTTTTTTTTTTTTTTTTTTTTGTATAGCTAACTTTGATTTCGGAATTTATTGTTGAAATTATTTTAATAATATTTTCCCGTGTAATATTTAGTTACGTGGGATTCAGTAATTCAAATCAAGAATCGAAGTTATGATGACATGCACTCTTCCCAGTTTTGTACTCAGCTCCCAATATGATTTCATCTTTTCGTTTGTGGACAGTAATACAGCGCATCCAATTTCTTGAATAAAAATAAATAAATATTGTAATAGAACGTAAGAAAGGTGTCGGGCTAGCTACAAAAGTAGCTAGCCCGACACCTTCATTTTTTGAAAATGAATATATTCAAAATATATTCATTTTCAAATCCTCCACTATATTTTGAAAATGAATATGACTAACAGGGAAAGGTTATGTAAGCGCAAGACTGCATTATTTCAAGAAACGCTTTTATTGTCTCAGGTAACCGTCCCTTTTTGAGTAATTCATTCAATTCTAAAGTGGAATTCAGTAGTTGTTTGATGTATTACATGAAGATGTTATTCAACTACATTAGAAGTGCTCCATAAATGACTGGTTAGTTCACTTGAAAATTATCACAATTTGAACAAAACAAGAAAAACTACCAGAAGGCAATTTTGCTGTTTTTCTCATTTCCAACCTTGGCAGACATCTTTGTTTAATTCAACGTCACTAATCTGTTAATGCTCTGACTTCTTATATTAAGTTCAACATAATTGTTCGCCCACAAATTACATTTAAGAAATGTAAATCCCTCAAAAAGTATGTTTTGATTATCAGTATTATAATCGCTTCACTGGCTTGGGCATAATATTATGCTCTTCACCCCATATCCTCTTGAAGAAATACTTTGTTACCAAAAGGCAAACACAGAAGTTCCAAATAGATCAACTCTGTAATTTGACATCTTTTCTCCACCAACATATTTTCTTTTTTCTTCTTCAGTTGCGTTTTCTTGCTTCATTGCTCCTATTTGCAGTTGAAGAACTGCATTCATGTTTATAAGTTGCTACTCTGAAACGTTTTTGTTGCATTTGTTGACCCAGATGGCGTAGAGTGTTAGGATTACCGATGTTTTCTGCAGAGTGTTTATCTATATAGCCAGTGTCTTGATGCTAAAAATTTCTGTTATGTGTGAGGTCTGTTTTTAGGACGATTCATGTTATACATGTTAAATTATATTGGAGGAAAAGATGGGTTTTATTGCTATGTCTTCCAGTTGTCCCACTTGAGAAAATGGGTTCTGTAATTGCGGTAGTTCGTCGTACATATTTTTTGAGGTCATTGTGGATAATCATATCTTATGTCAACAGTTCTGGTGTGTGCTTTCGAATGTTTTGTAAATAAAGGTGTAAACTCTTCCTCCATAATAACTTGGGTCCTCCTATTGTAGGGTGTGTCGCAGGCCCAGCTGTGTATTTAAGATTTTTTCATGTTTTATTCCTTGTACTTGAACTGAGTGTGCTATGACACAAGATGGTACATTTAGTAGGTTTCAAAAGGCGGTGATGTTATGTATTGATCCCATATTTCCTGTATTCTCTTTATTTTTCTGTCTACTCGTTCACTTGTACCACGCGCACAACAGTTAAATACATATTGAGACTTTGGGATTTGAGCATTATAATCACCATCCAGTCATCCTCTATTTCATCCATTTCTTTGTTGGTTCGTTTCTTAAAGCTTCATGCTAGAAGTCAGAAACGAGTATAACCGGAATTAATATAAATATATCGGCAGTAGTAGGGGGGGTCACTTCTGACCAGATCAAGATCAAGATAAGATAAGGAATCGTGACGTAATTGGTTGACGTCAATGTGGGCGTGGCTTCATGGGTTTGGAATGTTAGGAATTTCGCTGTGGGAAATTCTGATGGAAGTAAGGTTTTTTCTATTAGTTGTGAAGAAGCTGAGAGATTTTCACCAAAAATGTATAACATTGATAATCATTTACTATTTTTGGAAACTGAATTACCATCTGTTCGTATAACGGGAAACATTATCGCTAATCATTTAAATTCATCAATGGTAAAATTAGACTTTCAAGATTTTATCCAATTCGATAAAGATTCTTTATTTTGGGACATTTACGAACATTTTACAAAAACTGTTTCTGTATATTTGCTGACAAAAGAATACACAGAATGTTTAGTGAGGCATGGTGTCATTTCCAGACTGACACAATATCAAACGTATGGAAGTGTGGTTACCATGGTATTTGATTTAAAAATTCTTTTGCGTGACCAGCTATTTTGATGTAATGTAACCAAGAAACAGTGAGTAACAAAAAATTTTATTCATTGTACTCTTTGGAAAGTATTCAGAGTCTAAACTAAATATTGTGAAATATTTTTAGGTAATTACGTGTTTCGAATTTTTCTCAGTGAATATACTTGTAAATAGTATTTCAGCAAAATAAAATGTGCATTTGTAAACTTAAATGAACAAAGATGTGTGTTTTTGTTGTTGTGTTTTTCCACAGTGAATTTTTACTCAGTTATTCTGATTAGATCTTGATATTTAGATCCACAACTTTAAATCTTAATGCAATTCTGTTTAATTATTTTAAAAAAATCACAACTGTGAAATTAATGCCAGGAAAAAAAGTGTTGAAAACGAACATCCATGTATTGATTATTTTAGAAATTGTCTAATGCTACCTATTGACATTATTTGAGTTATCTTAAAACAAATCGTTCACATAATTGAAAATCCGAACTGTTAGAATTTGGTTATTTTACAGAGAGAGAGAGAGAGAGAGAGAGAGAGAGAAAGAGAGAAGCACCTAATTAAACAAACAAAATGTGACTTTAACTCTTTTTTAAAGTTTGGCATAGAGAAAATGTTTGTACTCTACAGATAACACATATACAAATTTTACCTTTCCCTACACAAAGTAAGATAAAAACACACCAACAGTATATCCAACAGCATGTGAAAACATGTCATTGAGTCATCTGCGCAAAAGGTTCATTTTTGAAGGAAAGGTCAGGGTAGGGGATGGTAAGTGTAAACAGTACTATAAAAAAATACCATAGAGTCGAGTGACTTTGGACTTAAGGTAATCGTTCATCTACTGCAGCTGCTGTTTTGTGATTTGTGTTTGGTAATGTAAAAATAATGGGTGAGTCACAAATTCTTTGAAAGTTTCTATGTGAAAAGTTCTAATTGTTTAGAATTTTGTAAACGAAAGTTACCATAAAGTATATGATCAGAGCTAATAATCAGTGAAATAATAATAAATAACTATTTATTTGTGGTGCCATATGAAGTAATCGAAGAAAAAGAATGAAGGAAAACGATTATGAAAAATCGACAGTGGGTGAAAAATACGAATTTTCAGTTATCATTGGGATAATTGATGTACAATTTCTTTTGAATAAGAGTTCAAATTTATTTCCTAAAGAAATTTGTATTTCTGATGGAATTAGTGTAAAAAATGCAGTGACAAAATCACCTTGTAGTTGGAAAGAATTACCTGAAAGAGTTAAAAAACAGAATTTTTGGTTAATAAAATATAACTATCAGCTGAAGTGGGAAATTGGTTCACTAGCTTTGGACAAACTAAGAGATTGGATGATAGAATCAACATGCAAATATCATATATTACTTGCCAAAGGAAGAGAAAAATCAAAAACATTAACGAAGTTAATAGGGAGGCCTGTTCTTGATTTAAATGAAATTGGATGCCCAAAGCGTGAAATCATAACGTGTACTTTTAAATGCTTTTGGAAACATAACGAAATATTCTGTGATTTTAATAATTCTTTGAAGTATACGTATTGGATTCGAAAATATAAATATGCAACCCTTAATTTTACTACAGTAATAAATTCCCAACGAACGCCAAACGAAAATTAACTTTCAGATGAGAGTCACATTGTCAAAACCATACGATGGTAATTCCACAAGCATGGAAGAACCTTTGATGTATTTTTCAATTTATTTCTTTTCTGTATTGTTAGATTCAGTAAATACAATTTGTAAATAATATTTCATTCAAATAAAATGTGTAAATTTAAATGAACAAATTGGGTGTCGTAGATGTGTTATATAAATTTAAGAAGGAAGATAACATTTTTTTTTCCTTGTGAAATTTCATGCCACAAAGTAACCAGAGAATTTTTTTTGATTCATTGAATAAAAATCTTATTTGTTCATGCAAACCTTCAAATATTTCAAGAAACTCCTGTCAAATCTTGGAAGCAAAAGAAATAATTGGGTATTAAATTAATAGCAAGAATTTTAGTGGTGAAGATTTCACTTGAAAAGTCACAATACTCTTAGAGTTTGGTTATTTTACAGAGCCATTAGATATTTAAAACCAACGACACGTTACAAAAACTCTTAAAAAGATTGCTGTAGAAAAACTGCGGAGAGTTCAAAACCTTGTTTGTCTCATATCAGTTACTTAAAATTTACTAATGCTAAAGAAAAAATAAATAAAATAAATAAATTCCACTTACAGAAATAAGTTAAAAGCACAAGGAATCGAAGGTAAAATTAATAGTTATATTGGTAATTTCCCAATGCAAACCAAGAGTTCGAACCAAAACACACGATTTCTCACCTACGTACAACAAACAGCGAACGGATAAGTGAGATATATTTAAGATAAGACTTAATGAGAAATATACAGCATTGGAAAATAAATTCACATACACTTTATATATATATATATATATATATTAATTTTGCTCAGTTATTCTGTTAGAATATGACCTTTAAAAGTAAAATACAGAAAATAACCAATCAATTTGAAAAAAAAAATAATAATAATAATTTCACTTATCAGAATTCCATACTCTAACAGCAATCGGAATTCGAAACCGGAAATAACACTTACCCTAAACAAAACGCCACATAGACTTTCCCACCAAGCTTGGGGAAGAGTGGGAAAGACTTAATACAAGAGAACCAATCGGATAGTAATGTAAATTAAGTAGTCCACTAGCTTTTC
Organism: Typopeltis vanoorti; assembly: GCF_054136105.1. Taxonomy (NCBI): domain Eukaryota; kingdom Metazoa; phylum Arthropoda; class Arachnida; order Uropygi; family Thelyphonidae; genus Typopeltis; species Typopeltis vanoorti. The sequence goes on from NC_143555.1 coordinate 151,010,669, forward strand.
TGGTTATTTACAGAAATATCTTTCAACTACTATGTTTTGTGTGTTTTGTGGTGTGAATATATGTTAGCCACAGTAACCTATAATGAAAAAGTGAAATGTCTTTTCAGACTTGTGTTTGTGTTCTGTGAATATATGTTAATCAACAATTTGGAATATTCAGAAAACCTAGATAGTACCAAGATGTTCCCATTCTGGAAAGAAATGTAAGTTTTTTTTTTTAACTTGAACATAACAATTGATAATTATAATACAATAATCACTGTTCGTATGTTTTTGGTAAGCGTAATTCTAATACTGAATAGTTTTTTTTTTCATAAGAATAATCATAGGATACATATTAAAGTACCAACATGGATACATTAACGACTTTTCATGTCTAATGTGTATGTGTGTGTGTGTGTGTGTGTTTAAGGGACACAAGTATAATTAATAATTCAGAAAACCTAATCACAATGGGCATCACGACATACTCTAAGAATTCCCAACCTTTAACATTAAAGAAATACCCCAAAAATGTATTGGAAAATTAGTACAATCATTTATAGAAGAAAAAAAAAAGTGTATTTGAGTTACATTAGTATATATAATTAAATTATTCACATGATGTCCCCGACAAACGAGGGCCCCAGCGAAATTCCAAAATCAATAACAACAAACATTCACGACACGATTCCTTATCTCTAACATATCTTCCTTTCCATTCAAAACAATAACGTCACTTATTTACAACTAACAATGACATCACTGATATTCATCTGACAACAACAAACATTCACATCACAATTCCTTATCTTATCTTGATCTTGATCTGGTTTAAAATGTCCACCAATCACGACACGATTCCTTATCTCAATATATCTCCCTTTTCCATTCAAAACAACAACATCACTTATTTACAAATAACAAATGACGTCACTTGTCTACTTCTGAAAACAACACACACCCACGATACGATTCCTTATCTTATCTTGATCTTCATCTTGTCATTAGTGCACCACCAATCACAACACGAATCCTTATCTCTACCATCACCCATAATTCCATACGCAAACCAAAATACAACAACTGAAGCCATTGACACATATGCCCACAGCGAAATTCCGAACATTCCAAACCCATGAAGCCACGCCCACATTGACGTCAACCAATTACGTCCCGATTCCTTATCTTATCTTGAACTTGATCTGGTCAGAAGTGACCCCCCTACTACTATCGGTATAGCTCATGCATGATAGCTTAGGCGATACACAGAATATAGATTTGTATAGAGTAAGCTAGCACAGACATATAATAAGTAAGAAAACATCTTGGAAGATGATAACTATGTACATATGTAAAGAATTGTTTACGCTATTTTCTAGTATACTCCGCTATCATCATCATCATCACCATCATACGTATCAAGGATTTAGGCCTAGCATGTCCTGTTCCGGACTTAGAAGTCATTGTTGAATCGTTTAATAGGACGTCCTGGTTTCCTTTTTCCTAATGTTTGTGCTTTAAGGCTTCTTTTCGTAATCTTTCTGTTTTCATTCTTTGACCGTGTTCCATCCATTTATGTTTATATTTTTTAATTTTTTCTATTACTGGTTCTTGGTTTAATTCTTTTATAATATCTTCGTTTCTTTTGTGATCAAATGGGTATTCTTTGCAGTTTTTTCTCATAAATTTCATTTCTACTGTTGTTAATCTTTGTTTGTCTTTTTGTTTTATTGTCCAGATTTCGCTTCCATACATTAAGGCTGGTAGGGCTAATGTATTATATACTTTTAGTCTGGTTTGTTTTTGAACTAGGTTTGGTTTAAATATAGAGTTAATTACTCCTGTTATTTTTAAATATTTTGCAATTTTTACGTTTATATCTTTTTCATTTTCATATGTGATCATACATCCTAGGTAGTTAAATGAATTCACCTGTTCTAAGATCTTGTTATCTATTACTATTTTAGTTCTTGCTGGATCTTGTCCTTTAAAGGCCATAGTTTTTGATTTTTCCGTTGATATTATCATACCATAATCTTTGGATATCACATTTAGATTTGAAATAGCTTTCTGTAAATTATCTTCAGAATTTGTAATTATTATTTGGTCGTCTGCAAAGAGGAGAGTGTTTAAGTTAACTTAGGTGAAAATTTAATTCCTTGATGTAAATTTTTACTCCATTTTATTATTATTTCGTTTAAGTAGATATTAAAAAGAGTTGCTGAGAGGTGACCTCCCTGTCGGACCCCTCGGTTTAATCTCTCTTGTATATGATAGCTCGTGATTTAATCTTATTTGTATTTGATTATTTTCATATATACTTGTGATAGCTTTTAGGATATTATTTGGTATTTGTCTTTCTTTTAATATGTTAAATAATATGTTTCTTTTAACTTTGTCAAATGCTTTTTCAAAGTCAATAAATGCAATATGTGTTTCTAAATTATATTCTCTTCTTTTCTCTATTATTAATTTTAGGCAAAAGGCTGGGTCTATACATGATCGTCCTTTTCTAAATCCATTCTGTACCTCTAGAATAAAGTTTTCGGAATATTTCATTAGTTTGTTATTTAAGATTCTGCTATATATTTTGTAACAGGAATTTAGTATACTGATACCTCTATAGTTTTTAGGGTCATCTCTATTACCTTTCTTAAAGATAGGAATCACAATTGCTTTTTTCCATTCTATTGGGGGGATACCAGTTGAGTCAATTTTATTTAAAAATAATAAGAGTCTTCCTTTGAATCTTGTTCCTGCGTATTTATATAGTTCTGAACCTAGCTTATCTTCTCCAGATGATTTTCCGTTCCTTGTTTCTTTCAGGCTGATTTCTAATTCTTCTTCAGTTATTTCCTTTTCATTTTCGTTAATTGTTTGCCAGTTGTCTTTTTTAAAATATTTGTCTGTCCTTCTAATATACTACACTATACTACTGCAACCTATCGTATGTGCAATACTGATATAAAATAAAGAAATGGATAAATAAAACATACGAGAAAATGTACTATGTATAGAGTATTACATGAATTAGGTAACGTACTGTAGTCTTGTTATATGTGAAGACGTCATTAATATCCTGGGTGCTGTTCTGGTTGTTGTTGTCGAGTCCGTTGAAGAGCTTCTAGATATGACCGTGGATCTGTAGAACTGCTTTGGCAATCTGTTTGACTTTGATGGAGTAGAGCTTTTCTCTAGGGTTATTGTCAATTTTCTGTAGAACAGCAGCAATTGCTGGACAGGATAAATATGGACAGGTGTTAGTTCAACTCATGGACAGTTTTTACATATTTCATAGCCTCCTACTACCGTCTGGATGAATTTCCATGCCTTTAAAATGTTCCGTCCTTGGTCTGGTGATGATTGTGGTTTTTCTCTACTTTCATTAAATTAGCTGATTTCATTCTTCTTCTTCTTGATAATTTGTTTCACCAATCTTATTTTGGCGACAGAGTTAGCATCAGTTAGTGATAGTGGGCGTAACTTTCGAGGTAAGTATCTTGCTTTTTTTGGCTAGTCTGTCTGCTCTTTCATTGGCTTCAATATTTACATGGGCTGGTATCCATTGCAGTGTGCAGTTCTTATTTTTCAAATTTAAACTTGTTAGTCGTTCATGAATTTCCTGTGTGAGTTTTGTTTTTCCATTTTTAATGCCTCAAGTGCATATTTTGAGTCACTGTAGATGGTTATTCCTTCTGTAATGTTTATTACTGGATTTGAGAGCTGCTTGTATGGCTGTTAATTCACAAGTGAAGTTTGAAGCTATTTTACTAGCTGTGGTTTTGATTTGCGTTTCCTCGCCTCCAGATAGAGTTGGAAAAATCCCTGCTGTTCTGGTCTAGACTACATGAGTGCTTGTTTAGATCTCATAAAATTAATTGGATAAATACTGAATGAAATAATACAGTACAAATAATAAAGTCCTTATAAGGACTGGCTTAAAGGGGCGAAGCAAGAATGCTTTTCATAATCCCCGTTATCTGTAGAGGACAGTGTAGGGATAAGGTGTTATTGACCAATTAAAGCTCTGATCATGGCAGGAGAGTAACAGCAATAGCCGAGCCTTAGTTAGAACTTCATTGGCTACAGCATTGCCATCCATTACCCTCCAAGGGTCTTGGATTGAATGAATCAATCACCACATCTCACGGTCGATTCACAAATTATAAATAAAGTCCTTATATCCTTATAAGGACTGGCTAAAAGGGGCGAAGCAAGAATGCTTTTCATCTTCCCCGTTATCTGTAGAGGACAGTGTAGGGATAAGGTGTTATTGGGCTATTAAAGCTCTGACCATGGCAGGAGGGTAACAGCAATAGCCCAGCCTCAGTTAGAACTTCATTGGCTACAGCATTGCCATCCATTACACTCCAAGGGTATTGGATTCTTGATCCACGAAAAGTGAATCCGCACACAAATTATAAAGATCGTGACGATTTCCTATTTATATAAAGAGATGTAGAAAAAAATAATGGTTTATAAACTAACTTCAAATTAAAATAAATTTAAAAATAATAATTGCTTCTTATTTATATTTATTAACGTTCTCATTTTTTTTTAAATTTTATTATTAAGCTAAAGTAAGATTATTTTAGAGATAATAATTATAATAACGATCCTTAAAGCTTATTTTAGATGAAATAGATATGAAAATTTGCATGTAACAAATTAAAACAGAATAGAATAGGACCCCGGAAGAGAGAGAGGCACAGTATTGATAAAAATGGTGGTATTCTAGATTATAACAACGATGAAAATCGCCCAAATCCAATGGAATAAACTGCAAAACGTTTTTAATCCTCCCAAAGAACTCCCAAACAGCTTCCATTCTGATTACACAGGAAGTAAAATATTATGTGGAGTGCGCAAGTGTGACAGGGACAGAAATAAGGGATAAAAAGTTACTGCATTGAAGCATTATTTATCTCTGCTGCGGGGGGCACTCTAATTCCTTGAAGTCATTGTGATATCGAAGTAGAGTGTGAGGGGATTAGAAATTAGCACGTGTCTCGACGTTATCTCACGATAAATATTAAATTATACGAAAATGATGCAAGTGAGAGATAGATAGATAGAGATAGAGACCCAAGAATGAATTTGTTTTGGTTCCGTCATTAAATTGAAAAAAAAAAAAAAAACTCACTTAGAAAGTCCAGGTTTGAGTATTTTCTGTTTAAGCTCGAGTCACATGAGAACGCAGGAAAACCACGTGTCATGACGTTCATGGCCGGCTTTACAACCTTTTCAAAAGGCTGCAATCAATCCGCGGTTATCTTTGTGATGTTTGTAGGTCAACGATGGCTTCGCAGACCAGATGAAGGTAAACGGCCTTCGCAATAATTGCAGTTTGCCATCTTAAAACAGAAAAACACAAGAGAAAGGTTAAAGGAAGCATTCTTCAAAGAAAACAATGACCGTAGTAGCTTCGATGCTGGACGGCTGACTGACACTGAAAGATCGTTTTGTTATTGTTATCTTCATAATGGTCAGCCAGACGTCCCTGAGACTTATAATTGATCATTTTAAAGCGATCTGGAAAGAGTGCTGGTCCTCGGTGATGCCAATCAATGGACAGGAAAGCGGCGAAAAAGTTATTTGGAGCAGGAAGTGGATTCAAAATCACTTCCGCCCGTTGGCACGCTTTGTTATGCGCTACTTCAAGATTATTCTTCCGTAGGTGTGGGTATAACATACCATTTGTTCGTTTTTCTTTTTTTCTCGCTCGTAATTCAACACAATATTTGTAGCTTAAGTTAGGCCCGAACTCAGGCAGTTTATAAGTAGGTACAAACGCTTTCCTAGTATTTGTTTAATGTTTAACAGAAATACATCCATCCTTATAATAAGGATTGGCTTAAAGGGGCGAAGCAAGAATGCTTTTCATCTTCCCCGTTATCTGTAGAGGAGAGTGTAGGAATATATAAGGTGTTATTGAGCTATTAAAGCTCTGATCATGGCAGGAGGGTAACAGCAATAGCCAAGCCTCAGTTAGAACTTCATTGGCTATCCATTACCCTCCAAGGGTCTCAAGGTCGATTAACTCTTCCAGAAATTCATCCATCCTTATATCCTTATAAGGACTGGCTTAAAGGGGCGAAGCAAGAATGCTTTTCATATTCCCCGTTATCTGTAGAGGACAGTGTAGGGATAAGGTGTTATTGAGCAATTAAAGCTCTGATCATGGCAGGAGAGTAACAGCAATAGCCGAGCCTCAGTTAAAACTTCATTGGCTACAGCATTGCCATCCATTACCCTCCAAGGGTATTGGATTTTGGATTGAATGAATCAATCACCGACTATGTAAGTAAAGGTGAAATCTCAAAAATACGGACGATCTCTAGGCCACTCCATAGTGGGCGAAAGACCGTCCTAAACTCAGCGTTGGTTCCACTCAGTGACGGGCTCCCCGACCACTGAGCAGAACCGCTCATATTCCGAGGAAAATAATTCACCGGCAAGTACCCCTCAGTGGGCCGTGCCGGAGAACACTTTCCCCGGAGACTCAAAGTGCTCCCTTAGGGCAAAACCTAAGAGAGCGAACTCATTAACCCAGGATAACAGCAACAGCCGAACCTCAGTTAAACTTCATTGGTTCAGCATTGCCATCCGTTACCCTATATGGGCATCTCATAATATAATAAAATCAATCACCGTAATGTGTAAGTAAAGGTGATATCTCAAAAATATCGGATATCGGACGATCTCTAGGCCACTCATTCGTGGGCGAAAGACCGTCCAAATCTCAGCGTTGGTTCTACTCAGTGAACCTCGAGTACCGAGCCGAACCGCTCATTCCGAAGAAAATAATTTAATTCACCGGCACGTACCCCTCAGCGGGCCGTGCCGGAGAACACTTTCCCCGGTAACTCAAAGTGCTCCCTTAGGGCAAAACCTAAGAGAGCGAACTCATTAACCCAGGATAACAGCAACAGCCGAACCTCAGTTAAACTTCATTGGTTCAGCATTGCCATCCGTTACCCTATATGTATGGGCATCTCATATGAAATATGGGCATCTCATATGAAATCAAGGACCGCATCTCACGGTCGATTGTTCATTCATCATATCCAAATTCATCCATATTCACAGACGAAGCAATTTTAACTTAATATATAGAAAAATATATATGGTGTTTTTGATTTTCATATTTATTTTTATTTGTTGACTGAATATTAACAAATTTTATTTTATTTTGTTATTATTTTATAAACGTACAAGGAGTTTTAAAACATTTACTTAAATGTAGATGCAAATTACAATTAGAAAAATTGTAAATCTGAAAAACTGCCATTAACATTATGTTTGTATTCACTACATCGGTTGCCCGTTTTTTTTTTCTTGTTTTCTTGACTAATGTTTTTAGGTGTTCAAGTAAAACATTAATTTGAAAGATTTTCTATCCACGCAGAAAAAACAACAAAGCGAAGCACTTTCCTGACAAGTGCTTCCTAAATGGTCGATGTAGGAAGCACTTTCCAGGAACTCTTTTCTGTTACTCCAGTATTGGCATATTCTGAGCATTAGATCACAAGAAGTACTTTTATATGAGAAGTTCAACTTTAACCTGATATGACCACTTTTCATCTAAAATGAGTTCATTCTCTCTTTTGTGCAATTAATACATTTCTTTGTGGCTTGATGGTATTTTTGCCGCACGTATGACAAAGTGGTGTCCGAGATATGTCAACAGATTCATAAATAAATGAATAATGAGAGAATTATTCATGCACCAGTTTGAAACTAATAATGTTTTATGATTTAACTAGTTGCACTGTCTACATGATTTTTTGTATGGGCGAAGGATTTAAGATTAAATGCGGAAGAGCAAGTTTATCCTGTGAATTATTATTTCATTAAAGGAACACAAAACCAGTGGAAAATGCCAAAACTATTGCGTAGGTAACCGGTAGTCTAATAAAAATTAAACTGAAGATAAATATCATAAATTATGTATTTTCGTATGTAGCATAAAAATTATATCCTCTTTTATTCTTGATGTTAAAGGTATTCGTTGTTTTCAACGTAATCGTTGGAGATAGAATTATTTTGCCTACTTGAATAAATTAATTCTGCAAAGCAGAACTTAATGCTGTCGAAAGGAATAGTGATATAAATGATGTTATGGAATAAAAAATAACTTGCCAATTTTAATAATTATTTTATTTATCGGTTTAATATTTTTGCATTTAATTCGAATTCTAGCACCTGTATCTGTTTAGTTAAACAAATTACTGAGAACACTAGCGCCACCACTCAGGTGTTCTGAATCTCTTGGAGTAGGATTATAATAATAAAATGGTCGGAGTCTTTTAAACAATAAATGGTAGATATTCTTAAGTAATAAACAGTAGATTCTTTAGCTGCATTATTTTTGCATTTAATTAAAATTCTAGTACTTGTATTTGTTTATTGTTAGCTAAGTATATGGAACACTAGTGCCACCACTCAGATGTTCTGAAAATCTTAGCGTAGTATTATAATAATAAAATGCCCGAGTGTTTAAATAATAATAAAAAAAAACGGTATATTCTCTTAAATAATAAATAGCAGATTCTCTTAAATCACAACTGCAATTCGCCCTTAGGTCTTTCTCAGGCTCAACTGCAGAAAAGCATACCTGGGAAAAACAAACTAATTGCTGAACATATCTGTGCTATGTGATAGTCGTGCCATAATGGATTTCATCCTCCCCTCACGTATTGGATGAGAAGAAGCGATTGTCTCTTATTTTTAGCCACGAGAGTGAAAAGCTACAAGCAGTGACAAATGACAACCAAATCAGGTCGACAGAAAACATAATTGAGAACAGAAGCAACGAACAATTGATGACGCGGTAGGATGCTAATAATGGAATGTAAGTCGAAGCAGGTGGTTAATGCAGAATCATCGTTGGGATCTTTTAACAATGGATCACCTAATGGGACACGAATGACTGACCCAAACAAGTTATTTTAAGGGTCGAAGAGATGAATGTCTCTTCGCATAGAGTTGTTTAAAAATGTTAAAACATTTCCACTATAGAAAGACAAACAAAGTAGTGTCAGTAAGTATGGCAGATGTAATAGTAGCCGACCTGGTTAGCTGCGTGGAGGAGTTTCCGCTTTGGGACCATGTGGTCGTGGGTTCGAAACCGCCCTGCTTATTTGAGGATTGAAATGTGCTGGAAACATTTAGTCGTTGGTCTCGAGAGTAAGATTTTTGAAATGAATGATTCCACCATTTGGTTCTTATCACGGCCATATTTCCTTTGTGCTTTCTTTCATTTTCTAATAATTCTTAACTCTATCACCATACTAACTCAATACACAAGACCGAATTTATTTCTCCTCCCCTACTTTTCCTCCAGAAACCCTCATTCTATTTCCTTTCTGTGAGTGATAGAATGGAAGACGGATATTCACAGCCCCTAGAGATGTAATATTACAAGTGTTTAGGTAACTGCACGTTCTAATTCTGTTCCCAGTAAACCACTTAGCACTGCCACAGATGCGAAGGTAGTTTTTGGGGACGTCAACCTCACGTGTATTTACAAGGTCAGCTGGCGGGAAGAGTAGGGGAGAGGAAGTTGAGAATGACATCACTTGTCGGGAAATTTGGGTGACCGACATTTGCAAAGAAGCACCTCTGGGCAAAAAGAACTAGTCTCTCTCCCTGTCTCTCTTTCGTTTGTTCATTCTTTCTTTCTATCGCCAGCAGTGCATCTTTCTCACAGTTAAGACACTGCATTAACAACCTTTAACGTTTTCAGTTTCTACAACTTACAAAAAACCCAAAAGGCAGTGATACTCCGGGGTGTACATTTCCCCCTGTGTGAAGTAATCAATCTCCTCCCCCCCGTATCTTCCCTTTCTAGTCGGATCCGGACCAACTGCTCTAGTTATCCAAGCGAGGCAACAACTGACGCGACGTCACAACTTTTACTGTTATTGCAAATTCCCCCAACCCTCCACTCCCCTCCCCTCCAGTCAGGTGAAGCGAGTAAAACCAGAGTTGCGTTACAACAGTTCCCACTGAGTCGCGAGAGTTGTGAGCAGTGCGATGGGATACAACACGCGAAGGACTTCGCCGCTTATTCTGCATGGGAGGACCCACAGAACTTCTCGATCTTCGGCATCCTCCTCCGCTTCCTCTTCTGGATCTGCGGGATCCGGAGAAGCCAAGCGGTCCAAGGGAAATATGAAATGTATTCTGTCCGTGGGGCTCATTCTACCCATTCTGGCAGCTGTCATAGGTAAGTACGATGAAATCTGTTAGTTAAGTATCTACTTAAAATAGTGGATAACACTTGATTTCTTTCCAAGAGCTTTTGAAGCTTCTAGTTGGAGGTCACACAATGTAATTTATCAATGTTTAAAATGCTATCACGAGAAAGCTCGCCGAAAACAAAAGCAAATGATCTAATCTAAGTAATAAAAATAATAATTTTTTATTTATTTAATTTAAAAATAATATATGCGTGAAATTACTGTATTTGGAAACGATCTATTTATATGTAATCTACGACAGGAAGTATATAAATGTTTCCTGTCGTAAATTACAAATAAATATTTACTATACGTGTGGAATTACTCTATTTGGAAATGATCTATTTATTTGTAATCTACGACAGGAAGTATATATAAATAGTAAATATGATTTATCTTACTTTTTATATCATATATATGATATCTACGACAGGAAGTATATAAATACTTCCTGTCGTAGATATTTAATAGTAAATAATAGGTGAAATAGTAAATAATACGTGAAATAGTAAATATGATTTATCTTACTTTTTATATCATATAATATATAATATAATATCGTAACATATTTTACATATCGTATATCGTATACACATTTTATCATAAGACAACTATTAGTCTAAGCAACCGAGTATTGCTCTTTGCTGTAGTCCTTATAAGGACTGGCTTAAGGGGCGAAGCAAGAATGCTTTTCATCTTCCCCGTTATCTGTAGAGAACAGTGTAAGGATAAGGTGTTATTACGCTATTAAAGCTCTGATCATGTCAGGAGGGTAACAGCAACTGCCGAGCCTCAGTTAGAACTTCATTAGCTACAGCATTGCCATATTTAATAAAGGTAAAGCCGTCTCGAAAAATTCGGACGATCCCCAGGCCACTCATTCGTGGGCGAAGGACCGTCCATCTCAGCGTTGGCTCCACTCAGTGATGGCCTTCCACCCACACGCCACCACCGAGCCGAACCACTCAAATTCCGAGGAAAATAATTCATTCACCGACAAAGCCCCTCAGCGGGCCGTGCCGGAGAACACCTTCCCCGGAGACTCAAATTGCTCCCTTAAGGCAAAAACCTTAAAAGAGCGAACTCAAAAACTCTCGAATCTCATCACCCAAGGGGGTAACAGCAACAGCGGAGCCTCAGTTAAAACTTCATTGGCTACAGCATTGCCATCCATTACCATCCAAGAGTATTGAATTGCTCTTTGCTGTATTACGGTTAACAGTATTTATATAAATATAGTATTATAATAAATATAAGGTGTATTAATTTTTATGCCTAATTTTCTTTGAGTATATGAAAAATTACTCCAAGAATAAATTTTTTGCTAACATATTTTGAATTGAAATATTATTGTTATGATAATTATTTATATAAATTATTCAATATCAGAGAGGCACAGTAAAAATCTACTAAGAAGAAAAACGCTACAATATCGTTTGAAAACCCAGGATTCAACTGACAATTCAGCAGTCTCACCAATATTCGTTAACGATGAAATAAATAAGCATGTACGATCTAATCGATGATAAGTGTTCACATTTCGGTCCTTCTTTCTTTAAATAAATCCAATTTAATTATTAACTTTGATTTTAATCGAATAGTAATAAATACAAAACTCAGTGCAACGCATTATCAACTAACTCCCACAGTAAGTAAAATGGCTTTTGGATTCTCTTTTTGGGTTGCATATTACACTTCGATTGCTTCTGAAACACTAAATATTTGAAAGGCTCACAAGGAAAGTAGTGTTATTATATTTTTTTTTGTAAACATATTTTCCTATATTTTCGAAATCGGGGACAATGTGAACTCATTTGGCTAGATATGTTCCAGATCTGAAAACATTTACTGAACTCTATCAACCGTCACAGCAAGCAATTTATCAAGGGCAATGCTTAACATTTTAAAGCATATGTATATAGAATTAAACTTTGGGATTATCGAATAAGGTTTTAATTTAGCAGCAACGAACTGGGACTTTTACAAAGGGTAAAAAATATATATATAAATGTAATAGAACATATATAAAATAGAATATACTTATAAATATATAAGTATATTATTTTATATAAAAATATATAATATTCTCTATACTAAAATGAAACAAATATATTAAAATAATTAAAAATATAAATTTATATAATTTTAGGAGATATAATTATTTAACATATTAAATAATTTATACACCAATAAATTATTATAATATTATATATATATATATATATATATATATATATATATTTTTTTTTTTTTTTTTTTCCCCACAAAAAAACAATCCAATACCCTTGGAGGGTAATGGATGGCAATGCTGTACCAATGAAGTTTTAACTGAGGTTCGGCTGTTGCTGTTACCCTCCTGCCATGATCAGAGTTTCAATAGCTCATTTTTTCCCCACAAATCATGACTGTAGGAAAATTGAAAACGAGATAATCGACCGTGAGATGCGGTGATTAATACACTTGGAGGGTAATGGATGGCAATGCTGTAACCAATGAAGTTCTAACTGAGGCTCGGCTATTGCTGTTACCCTCCTGCCATGATCAGAGCTTTACTAGCTGAATAACACCTTATCCCTACACTGCTCTACAGATAACGGGGAAGATGAAAAGCATTGTTGCTTCGCCACTTTAAGCCAGTCCTTATAAGGACTAACCATTACTGTTTCTATTAAGGTGGACGGTTTGAAATTTGTGCCATTATTATTAATATTGTAATATATGTTAATAATTAATTCTTAATTAATACATTACAAAAATATCGAAGGTGTTCCGTTAAAATTTCAGGATTTGTGAAGTGTTCCGTCGTAGGAAAAGTTTGGGAAACGCTTCTGTAGCCAATGAAGTTTTGACTGAGGCTCGGCTATTGCTGTTACCCTCCTGCCATGATCAGAGCATATATAGCTCAATAATAATACCCAATTCATAGATGTTCTTAATCAGATGATGGGATAGAGTTAAGGACTCAGTCGATATACCAAAAAAAAAAAAAAAAAAAACTTCTGCCAGCTAGAAAGTATTCTAGAAAGAAACAGCTAGGAAGTGCTCATAACAGCTGAATTGCATTTCGTCGCAATGAAGTTCATATGAGGGGGGATTTTATTTCCACGTATCTTGTGGTCGCTGATAACTACATGAACAACTTGATTTTTTAAAGCATTTTTTTCCTTTTATTTAAACTCTGGTAGTCTTTCGCCACATATAGTTACAATACAAGTTACTAACCTGTTTATTATTATTCGTAAGCGTGTGGGGGGGGGGAAGTGTATGTTTAAGAATCTATTCCAATTTTGAAGACAAGAAAGAGAACTGCGCCGCATGTAGTTTTATTATTTTTATTCCCTTTTAGCTGTATTCAAAAAAATAAAAATAATAAAAAATAATAATAATAAATTAACATCAGGAAATTTTGCGAGCCAGGTGACCCCAATACGAGTGTTATACAAGGTGGGGTTTTTCCCTGCTGAGAACAGAATTCTATTGTGCTCTCCATAAGGGGAAAAACCAACTGCATCAAGCGCTTACACACAAACGCACACACCTTGGGTACTTACCCAAGTTGAATTTATTGCCGTATTCTGTAATTCACTGTTTTTACCCAGAATCTCAGAGAAAAAAGTAGCTAATCTAGATTTCATGGTTTCGATCGATTACTGGCTGTAATTCCACAAACGACTAAACTCAAATTCCCTTTCTATCCAATATGGTTTAAAAATATTCAAAAATTAGACAACCAACTACAGCAATAACCTTCCCTTCATTTTTATCCAAGAACTGCACAAGGAAATACAGTTGGGCATTGAATTTATTCCACTCGGGTTGGCCCAGCAGGAATCTTTGAACCAAGTGGAAGTACAAAAGTAATAGCGAAGTTTACTGCAGTATCTAGAGCAAATGTGGGAAATGAGAAATTTTGAGATCACTTCCTGATCATAATGAGAAACCAATTTTCGATACTTTTAGACCCAGAAGGAGTTTAAAGGGAAAAGTTTTTAAGCGTATGGTGTCCGATAGTCACATGGTACGAATATCTAAACTGAATGAATCGTGAAATTACCCCCAAATTTGAAAACTTTATCTCATTGGTTAAATTTATTCAGCGGAAAGCCCTTTTTTCTACCCCCCCCCTCTTTTTTTTAAGGTGCTTCAAGTATGAGTACACAGAAAACCTAAAGAATGGGATGGCTAGGGCTTAGTTAAAGGAAGGGCACGGCTAAAAACACCCTGAGGTCATCGTGTCACGATTAGGGATGCTCACCTAGTAGCAGACGGGCAGTAATTTTAGTTTCAAACGGTAGATGGGGAGGTCTGGTTTCCATACAAACTGATCCTTCCGTTTGTGTCCCTAACCTATTTCTGGATAGAGAGTTTTAGCACATTTTGCTTAACCCACTTTTTTTTTAGTAGCAGGCACACGTCCGTTTAAAAATTATTGGGGCTTGTAAATATGTGCACGTTGGATTTTACTAGTGAACGGCAAAGAATAGCAAACGTTTCAGTGAGATCCTTCAGTTTATTTAGTTATTCATTGCTGTAGAAAGCAACAGACGTAATTTTGGAAAAAATGACGGCTAACATTTCTTAATGCTCAGAAAGGGAAGTTAGTAAAGGGTATATTTGAAAGCTTCAACCGTAGTGAGCAGCGACCTTTAGCAAACAAAACATTTTAAGAGTGTTGCAGTTTCTCAAATACAGATGTAATCTGCATCAAATGGAAGCTTTGAGTGCTAAATAAATACCCGTCTCTAAATTACAGAACGTTCACCTTTAGTGAAGGAGTCCATCGTTTAAGACAGCAGACAGAAAAGGAATTATATATGCACTGTTTGCCAATCAGTTACAATAAGGCTTAGGTTATAATTATAGTAATAACCAGTGGCGGCTCGTGGCTTGAAATCGTGGGGGTGCTGCAACTTTCGAAATATACACAGACACTGTTGTAAGTACAGTGTATACGTGTTTGGATAAAATATCAAAATTATGGTAAAAATTTAAAAAAAATTAAACAAGAACAAATATTATTTATTATCGATAAAATGATACAGTTTAGTATAATTCAAAATTACTTAAAACTAAAATCCATTCCTTTAATTTAATTAAAGGAATGGATTCACAATTTTTGGACATTACAATTAAATCCTTTAATTGTAATGTCCAAATGTTTAAAGAGACGGAGTAAACACAATAAGCACTACGAACACTCTACTACTGGCGCAAACTGCATATAAACAACAGTGGAACTGCGCGACGGACAGTGCCACATTACGCTAATAGTTCGCATCTTACTATGACGTGCGTATGCTTACGCGCGTAGCGATATGACACTGTAGTAAACACAGTGCTGCTAGCATCCTTCGCCCTCCTAAGTACTAAAAGATGGATTTTTATTATTTCTGATGCAAATATAAATCCAGTTGTATAGAACTGTTGATGATAAAATTAAATATTACAAGCAAATATAAATAAATTAATAAATATTTTTATATATCGAGAAAAATTAGGAGTGCTGCAGTTCCGTAGTGCCTATGCACGAGCCGTCCCTGGTAATAACTATCTTTGATCTTACTACAGTAACTACTCCATCTACTATATAATACTATTAATACAATCAAGGATAAGTTTTCAATTTGGCTGAATCCAGTGAGCAAGTCAAATTAGTTTATGCCCCCCCCTCCCGGCCACTATATTTAAACGGTTAGATATTATCAATAAAATTTATTATTTCAGCTATTATTATATATATCGAGCAGTATGCCTGTTTTTCTTCTTGATTGACATGAAATAGTTATATAAGCGTAATGCAATTTGAATGTTAAATTGATTAATAAAAAATAACATCATATAAAAATTAATAATATGAAATTATATAAAATGAATGCTAAAAGTAACATAAAATAGTTATATAAACTCAATGCCACGTGGTAATTAAAAAAAAATAGTTGAATAGCTTTTTTAACGTAATGCCATTCGTTAATTAAAAGTCATGAAGTTGAATACTAATTTTAACATCAAATAATTATATAAATATAATATAATTTGTTAATAAATGTTTCGAAATAAAATAGTTCAGTTTTTATATACTTTTTTTGAAAATAACCTTTTTCTGTCGCTTTATGAAATGTCATCGAATAAAAATTAAATGGTCACGTGATAATTTATTGAGATTATTTATTCTTATTTTTTTTTTAATTGACGTCATGCGCAGATGTAGTAAATTTTGGACGTGCATTCGGTTATTGGTGCACTTATTATCAAACATAGCAGCTGACTGAAATATCCTTTTTATATCCTGTTTTTGCATTACAGAAAGATAATTGCTAATTAAATTATTATTAACTTCATGCCTGTTGAAACAGAGGTAGTTTCTACTAAACATTGACTTTATTTATTTGATCTCTTCTGTTGTTTTTAATCTTGATAATTCGTGTTCAGAAACTGGCTTATATGCCATGTTGCATTCTAAACTTTTAACGCAACGCATGCGCTTAAACGATAGACACGCTAATGATACTTTCTTTGTTGGCGTAATATCTGTTGTTAAAATTCCGATAGTTATTAATAATCGCTGTAATTTTTTTTTCTTTTTTAGAAAAGCTTGATTTCATTAGTGAACCTTTACTAGCTAATTTTTTTCGTATTCATCCTGTAGGTATTGTCTGTTATTCTCACTTATCTATAATGTATATAATTTTCTTTTATCTGTCAAGATAATCATCTGGCGTATTGTGGTGATTTTTTTTTTTTTTTTTTTTTTGTAATTGTACTTGGACGGACTATCGTTGTGATATTTGATGTGTTTCTTTATAACATATTTTCACTCCATTTTTGGAAAATAATATCCTGAACTGCTGACAGCAATTCACTTGAACAATATGTCTACAAAGGCATATTGTTCAAATGAATTGCTGTCAGCAGTTATTATGCTGTATTCAACCAAATGATATCATCTACCAAATGATATCATCTACACTTATCATCTGCATTGATTGGATCAAGATTGCAATCAGAAAGCCATTTGGCTCTCTAAATAAATCACCTGCTTTCATCCATTTGTTCGACTCCCCCTTCCTCTCTACACATACGATTGGTTATAGATCGCGGGTTTCAACAGAGGTTCATCCACCGTAGACTGTAGAAGTTTTAGACATTCGTGGGATGTTTGGTTTATTGTATTGTTGACTTTTCTTTATGATTTACATTTTTACTACATTTTTTCATATATTTTCGTTATAAAAATTACTTAAATACAAAAAAAAAAAAAAAAAAAAAACAGAAAAAATTCATTCCAAATTTATTTTGAGATATTTTTAACATAAATAAGTATTTCGTACGGTAATAATAATAATAATAATAATAATAATAATCTGTACACAATGAATGACTCCGTTTTTACACACACAAAGATTTCATTATAATTTTCAGTTAGTTTTATGATTATTTTTATGAACTAAAAGCTCTAGTCATGGCTGGGTAACGGCAGTAGCCGAGCCTCAGTTAAAACCTCATTGACTACAGCATTGCTCAAATACCTCAAAATTAAGCAAACAAAGCTTAATTTTTCAATTTGATTAAGATATCACACAATATTTGAAATCCCAAATGGAGTGGAAATTTAAATTATAGAAAAATCTATCTGATCTGGCTATCTTTATTAATGAAACGACAACGACATGGAACAAAATATAGTCATCATTATTTTATAGCTGAATATTAAATTATTGTTTACAGACTTAAAATATTCTAAATCACTGCTAGCTTACCATAATACCATAATTCAAACTTTTGAAATTTTGACAACTCTTGCATTGCAGCTCCTGAAAAATAACGAATTCAACTTAGAAACTTCTTATTGCATTTTTAATATATTTCGTGCTTTTAACTAAAATTGCACTAACTGACAGCTATTTTGAAATTTTGACTGTCATCAAACAATAGGCAGAAAAAGTCCTTGATATGTGAGAAGCGGATTTTTTTTTTCAGAGCATTTCTGTCTGTTTTTTGACGAGAACTGAAATATATATATATATATATATATACAACTGGGGGTGGTCGGAGGAATCAATCGACCGTGAGATGCAGTGATTGATTCATTCAATCCAATACCTTGGAGGGTAATGGATGACAATGATGTAGCCAATGAAGTTCTAACTGAGGCTTGGCTATTGCTGTTACCATCTTACCATGATCAGAGCTTTAATAGTTCAATAATAGCTCAATAACACCTTATTCCTACACTGTCCTCTACAGATAACGGAGAAGATGAAAAGCATTCTTGCTTCGCCCCTTTAAGCCAGTCCTTATAAGGATAAGGATACAACTGAGGGAGCAGAGGTTAATCGACCGTGAGATGCGGTGATTAATAATACCCTTGGAGGGTAATAGATGGCAGTGCTGTAGCCAATGAAGTTCTAACTGAGGTTCAGCTATTGCTGTTACCCTCCTGCCATGATCAGAGCTTTAATAGCTCAATAACACCTTATCCCTACACTGTCCTCTACAGATTACGGGGAAGATGAAAAGCATTCTTGCTTCGCCCCTTTAAGCCAGTCCTTATGAGGACTATAAGTATTGCAAGGGAAGCTGGAGATGTGGTGATTAATACCCTTGGAGGGTAATAGATGGAAATGCCGTACCAATGAAGTTTAACTGAGGTTCGGCTGTTGCTGTTACCCCCCCTGGGGCGCTGAGATTCGAGAGTTATGAGTACGCTCTCTTAAGGTTTTTGCCTTAAGGGAGCAATTTGGGTCTCCTGGGAAAGTGTTCTCCGGCACGGCTGGCTGAGGGGCTTTGTCGGTGAATGCTTTTCTTCAGAATTTGAGCAGTTCTGCTAGGTGGTGGCGTGTGGGTGGAAGGCCATCACTGAGTGGAGCCAACGCTGAGATGGATGGTCTTTCGCCCACGAATGAGTGGCCTAGGGATCGTCCGAAATTTTAGAGACTGTCTTACCTTTAAATATGGAGGGTGAATGTCAGTGCCAATGAAGTTCTAACTGAGCCTCGGCTATTGCTGTTACCCTCCTGCTATGATCTAGAGCATTAATAGCTCAATAACATCTTATCCCTACACTGATCTCTACAGATAACAGGGAATATGAAAAGCATTCTTGCTTCGCCCATTTAAGCCAGTCCTTATAAGGATAAGGATACAACTGAGGGAGCAGAGGTTAATCGACCGTGAGATGCGGTGATTAATAATACCCTTGGAGGGTAATAGATGGCAGTGCTGTAGCCAATGAAGTTCTAACTGAGGTTCAGCTATTGCTGTTACCCTCCTGCCATGACCAGAGCTTTAATAGCTCAATAACACCTTATCCCTACACTGTCCTCTACAGATTACGGGGAAGATGAAAAGCATTCTTGCTTCATCCCTTTAAGCCAGTCCTTATAAGGACTATAAGTATTGCAATGGCTGGTTACCGCTGGTAGGAGGTGGTGTGAATCATAATCTAAAGTCCTTTTTAGGACTTCCAGGTGACAATGCTGTAGCGAATGAAGTTTTAACTGAGGCTCGGCTATTGCCGTTACCCAGCCATGACTAGAGCCTCTTAGCTCGATAACACTCCATCCACTCAGATTCACTTCATTCAGATGACGGGATAAAGAGTCAAGGACTCATTCCATCGCCCAGTTTCTTTTACGAACTTAAGAACTTAAGTATTGCAACTTTGGGCAACTCGTTGCAAAGGTGAAACAAAGACTTTCATTGGTATTTTCAATAAATGTAAAGCACATCTCCTAGAGCATAAGTATGATAGAAATATGTATATGTATGATAAATAGTGAATCGAACATTATTTCAAGAGTTTCGTGCGGAAAATATAGAAACTTATTATTTTCTCGGAAAATTATTCTTCATTAACACTCGGGAGGTCGAATCTGATCTGACAGATTCATGCTAATTGTTAACATGAATATTCTTTAACCTATCTACTGCATAGGTTGAAGGTCATGAGTAGCTGCGCGCGAGTATATTATGAGTGCTATTTCGCACTTTTGTGCGAAATAGCACTCATAATATACTCGCGCGAAATTATACATAATATACTTGTGCGAAATAGCACTTTTTTCGGCAGCCACAAGCATAAGTAGTATAACTTTGGGCAACTCGTTGCAAAGGTGGAACAAGCTACAGATGTCCTTCCGTAGTATTAAATTTCCTTAGGTTAAAGAATATTCATGTTAACAATTAGCATGTATCTGTCAGATCAGATTCGACCTCCCGAGTGTTAAGAAATATTAATTTTTTAAAGAATATTTTGAAGATTTCATTACTTAAAGAAAGAATATTAATTGTCCATTTTATATTTTATATATATAAATATATATATATAATATATATATATATATATATATATATATTTTTTTTTTTAAAAGATTTGAATGACTAGAACCGAGATTTAAGTAAAAAGCTTTTAATATAAAAACACCACTAGTTTCGGCCTGCAATAACAGCCTTCTTCAGGTGACATTATAGAAGAAAGAAAAACACTAGAACACTGAAGGTTAAAAGACTATGAACAACATACACAGTATTTATACATAATTAGCATGAAAACGTTTCAGTTGTATTTGGATCAAATATTATATATATATATATATATATATATATATATATATATATATATAATATTTATGTATATATATTTATATTCTTTAAAAAATTATTTAAATTATCTACTTCTTGCATCCGCGGAAACATTTAGTTTCTATATATATTTTCGGCACGAACGTCTTGTAGTTTCTACATTCGGCTATGAAATAATGTTGGATTCAATATTCACTTCATTTATACCATCATGAATTATATTTGCAGTGTTCTTTATTTTGTTTTGCATTTTAGCACATACTAGTAATGAATGTATCTCTCAGATATACCTCGTCCTACGCTGCAAAATTACGACCTCAACCTCCCGAGTGATCTTCAAAATATTCTTTAAAAAATTATAAAACACAAAAGAAAATTTAAATTTTATATATCTTGAGAAAAAACAATTAAATAATCTCCATCTCGTGATAATTACATGAGTTGCTGTGCATAGTTACGAAAGCAGTACTAATGATTGTTATACGTACGCTTAAAAAGAAAAAAGAAAGGATGGGAATCCATTTCTTATTTGAAAGTATCATTACTAAATTAAATGTTTTTGAATGACAGTTTCACCTTGATAGTTTTCACCTTGATAGAATGATAGTTTTCAACTTGCAGTACGTAAGTACTGCCGGCGATGAAATTTATCTTCCGCCTAAATACTTTCACCACTGTCCCACAAACTGTGGGATTTGAACAAACACACAAGTGAATACAACTGTTAGCAAGAATTTCAATTTTTTTTTCTTTGTCTTTGCTTGAATATTTATGAATCGAAACGTTTATCACACAATAGCATTTAAACACTTCCCCCCCACATCCGAAACACACAAAATTAAATCAAATATTCTAGAATAAAATATATTCTAGAATAATACTGTATATACATTAAATAATAGTAACTTAAACTTATGTTAGTTGGATAAAAAATGTCAGTTATTCTAGAGAAATGTGGATTTTTAATCTTGGTGTTGACACGGATATTTCGATTTATTTCGTATGAATATTAAAATATCAATTATTGTAACTTGAACGCAGAACATGTATGGCGCAGAAGGTGAAGATTGACGCTTTTCATATTCCCTGTTGTCTGTTTCGGGAGCAGTGATGGGAGAGATTTGAGAGCTATTTTAGCTCGCCCTGAGTGGGCAGAAGTGATTATTCGTCGTTGAGTGTAAGGATGGCTTTCGGTCTTTTATGTTTCCAGTGGTCATTACCGTCATAGTTTCCGGCTTGTTGTATTAGTTGCTTTGGATGCGTAGATGTCTTCATAAAGAATTTTTCTGCTAGGGAGCGTAGTAGTGGAGAGATGTAGGGGATATTTATGTGACGGTGGATCTGGGCGTTCCTGATGAACCACAGGGCGTCCAATATCATTCGCAGGCACTTGTTCTGTAGTCTTTCTAGCTTGAGGATGTTTGTCTTAGAGGTTTGGCTCCAGGCTGGGGAGGCGTATATAATTGTGGGAGGGATCACTGTCTTGTAGAGTAGAATTTTGTTTCTTGAGCTTAGTTTGCTGTGCCTACTGATCAAGGGGTATAGCTGGGCAATAACTTTTGATGCATGTGTTCTTGATGTGGCAGTTGAAGCATAATCATTTATCGAGAAGTATGCCGAGGTATTTTGCTTTGGTTTTCCAGGGAATTTTCGAGTTGAACAGGGTGATGTCTCCTTTGGGGGATGCTCGTCTTCTTGTAAAGAGTATCGTTGTGCTTTTCTGGGGGTTTAATTGTAGTCGCCAGTATAGAGATGCAAGTGGATCTGCACATGGTGTTTATAGACCTTGAAAAGGCATACGACAGCGAGGCCAGGCAGGAGGTATGGAGGTGTATGAGGAATAAGGGGGTGTCGGAGAAGTACGTGAGGTTGGTGAAGGAGATGTATGAGGGAACAGAAACTCAGGTCAGGTCTAGTGTCGGCATAACAGAAGGGTTCCTATTGTCGTAATGCTACACCAAGGGTCAGCTCTGAGCCCCTACCTCTTTGACCTGGTCATGGATGTACTAGTGGAGGATGTCAAGAAGGAGGCACCATGGAGCATGCTGTTTGCCGATGACATTGTTCTATGCGAATCATCCCGAGAGAAGCTTGAAAATACCCTGGAAGAGTGGAGAAAGGCATTGGAGGAGAGCGGCATGAAAATTAACCGGGTGAAGACTGAATATATGTCAACGGGGAGTGACGAGGATATCGTCATACGACTCCAGGGTGAAACGCTAATTTCAGGGAAGAAATTCAAGCACCTTGGGTCGGTTGTCGAGAGGAATGGTGACCTGGATGAGGAAATACAGCACCGAATAACATGCGGTTGGATGAATTGGAGGAAGATGAGCGGGGTCCTGTGCGACAAGAGAGTGAGTTGTAAGAGGAAAGAAAAGCTCTATAAGATGGTAGTGAGGCCAGCGATGCTCCATGGTGCGGAGACGTGGCCTATAACCAAGGCACAGGAGAGGAAGATGGAGGTAGCGGAGATGCGGATGTTGAGATGGATGAGTGGTGTGACAAAGAAGGACAGGATAAGGAATGACTACATCAGAGGGACGGTTAAGGTGGGACCAATTGGCAAGAAGATACAAGAAAGTAGGCTGAGGTGGTTCGGACATGTAGAGAGGAAGGGTGAGGAGTATGTTGGTAAACAAGTGGAGTATATGGAGTTTTAGGGAAGGAGGAAAAGAGGCAGGCCCAAGCTCAGGTGGAGGGATAAGATGACAGAGGATCTTAGGGAGAAAGGATGGAGTCCGAAGGATGCTCTGGACCGGAGAACTTGGAAGAGGAAGGTTAAAGATTGGTGCGCCGACCCCGTTTAACATGGGATAAGGCAGAGTGAAAGAAGAAGAAGAAGAAGAAGAAGAATTGTAGTCGCCAGTCTGTAAACCATTTTTCTAGATTCAGGATGGTGTCTTGTAGTTTTTTGGTTACGAGATGTGGTTGGCGGGATCTGGCTAGTACAGCCGTGTCATCTGCATAAAGGGCGATGGTGGATGTGAGGGGATTTTGAGGGATGTCTGCCATATAGATGTTGAACAGGATCGGGGCTAGCAGTGATTCTTGAGGAACTCCAGTGAGGATTTTCCGTTAGGTTGAGACTGTTTCATTGATTTTGACTTGCATCATCCTGTTTGAGAGGTATGATTTAATCAGGTGTATCGTGTTTATGGAGTTTGTAGAGGAGGCCTTGGCGCCATGATAAGTTTGCGATGATAAGTTTGTAGAGGAGGCCTTGGTGCCAGATCTTATCGAAGGCCTTTGCGATGTCTAGGAAGACGGCTACAGCGTTCTGATTCCAATTAAATCCTGTGGTGATGTATCCTACCAGTCTATGTATCTGTTGGGTGGTGATGTGATTTTGACGGAAGCCAAATTGTTCTTGTGGAATGATATTGAGTTGGTTGACATGATCTTGGAGTCTGATGAGAGTGATTTTCTCTGCTATTTTCCCTAGGTTGGATAGCAGGCTGATGGGACGGTAACTTGAAGTTCTTAAAAGAACTGGCAGATGGACTGTGTCCTTGACTCTTTATCCCGTCATCTGAATGAAGAAAATCTGTGTGGATGGAATGTTATTGAGCTAAAAGCTCTAGTCATGGCTGGGTAACGGCAATAGCCGAGCCTCAATTAAAACTTCATTGGCTACAGCATTGCCATTAATAATTTGTGAGTTCTACAAATCTTCATTCATTGGCTTGTAGAGTAAGATAGGCTGAGAGTCAGCAGATAGTAGGAGAGGAAATAAAGATAGAGTGCATAGTGGTAGAGTAAGTGAAAGAGGCCTCAGTTGACCTGTTTTAGCTGTTTGCCCCCCCAGGGGGCGTTTCTAAAACGGTCGTTGATTTTTCACTTTACAAAAAGGAAAAATCCTAAAAAGGAAACATGTAAAAAAACAAACAAACAAAAGAAGTACAGAGAAAAGCAAAGAAATGGAAAGGTAAACTTAGAGGTGCGGGAAGGATCTGGCCCGAATGATGCAGCTCACAAGGAGCTGCACCGCCTCGCTGTAAGCCTTCGCCGCTCGGGTTCTTAGGTCCTCCCCACCTATGGGAACTAAAAAAAAAAAAAAAAAACCATCGAAACTGTTGTACAGAATCCCACAGGATGATTATTATGTCTTTCTCTTGTTGTGGGCTGTCAGGATTCTTTTTGCCACCTCACTTCCCTTGGCAAGGTCTAGCTTACAGAGCGCTACGTAGAACGCCGATTCAACCAGGTAATCCGTGTCCAGAGCTCCCTGAACCTACACAGGGGTGACGTTACTGATATCCTCAATGAAGAGATCACCCCATTTGGCACTGACGATGTCAGGGCCATATATCCCCGTGAGGAGGAGTTCCGGTTCTCCAATCCTCTCCATTGCTTGTTTGAATTTATCTGCCACTGGTTCTTCTGTCAGAGGCTTGGATTTTTTTGTATTCATTTCCTCAGGACTCAGTGGTCTTTTGATAGGAATGTGGTTTGTCTCCATACTTGTTGTCTCGTTTTCTTTATCTTTATCTTCTGTAGCGTTTTTAGCAGCTTGTTGTTTGGCTGTTTTAACTTTGCTGCTTGTTTCTGCAGTTTTGATTATGGCGACATATTTTTCCTTATGGCTTTCCTTAGGTGGTGTGATGGTATGGCCTTCTGCTGCAACCTTCAAGTTTGGAGAATCTTTCTTTTCTATATTGCTAGTGTTACCTGGCAGTGTTGCTGTGGTGCCGCCTCCCATCCTTTCTGCCAGGGTTCTTGATGGCAGGTTTCTGGCACCACATTTCAGGCAGGTTGCCTCACACTTATCCTGGTTGTGGGCTGCTTTGAGGCAGTTTTTGCACTTCACTCTAGGACAGTCCTCCCCAAGGTGAGTAAGGGCACCACATCTGAAACACTGTTTTTTTACGCCAGGGTAGTTTATCATTACTCTGGCGGATCCGATGCCAACAAAGTTGGGAATGGGCGTTTTCATCTCGAGCGAGATGTTTACTTCGCCCGACTTCCATTGTGGGTTGTCGGCATCGTTTAAGACTTGTATGTTGCGTACAACACACCTCTTCCCGAACACTTCGTGGATGACTTTTTCGTCACATTGTATATATTCCAAGGGGAATCTCAGGATTTTATTATTTTATTATATATTTTATTACTAATTCTTAAATTAGTAATAAGAAATTTTTTTCGTTACCCTGGAAGTCCTAAAAAGGACTTTTCGCTCATTCTCAGTTCGGACCATAACTTCTTAAAGTTCTTAAAAGAACTGGGCGATGGACTGAGTCCTTGACTCTTTATCCCTTCATCTGAATGAAAAAAATCTGTTTGTATGGAGTGTTATGTTATTGAGCTAGAAAGCTCTAGTCATGGCTGGGTAACGGCCATGGCCGAGCCTCAGTTAAAACTTCATTGGCTATATGCCAGTTGTTACCCTGATTAGTAAGTAAAGGGTAAAATCTCAAAAAATCGGACGATCTCTAGGCCACTCCATATCTCAACGTTGGTTCCACTCAGTGACGGGCTCCCGACCACTGAGCAGAACCGCTCAAATTCCGAGGAAAATAATTCACCGACAAAGCCCCTCAGCGGGCCATGCCGGAGAACACCTTCACCGGAGACTCAAAGTGCTCCCTTAAGGCAAAAACCTTAAGGGAGCGAATCAAAAACTCATCACCCAGGATAACAGCAATTAACTTCCTTGGTTCAGCATTGCCATTTGTTACCCTTAGTAAGTAAAGGGTAAAATCTCAAAAAATCGGACGATCTCTAGGCCACTCCATAGTGGGCGAAAGACCGTCCATATCTCAGCGTTGGTTCCACTCAGTGACGGGCTTCCCGACCACTGAGCAGAACCGCTCAAATTCCGAGGAAAATAATTCACCGGCAAGAACCCCTCAGCGGGCCGTGCCGGAGAACACCTTCCCCGGAGACTCAAAGTGCTCCCTTAAGGCAAAAACTTTAAGGGAGCGAACTCAAAAACTCATCACCCAGGATAACAGCAACAGCCGAACCTCAGTTAACTTCCTTGGTTCAGCATTGCTAATTGTTACCCTGATTAGTAAGTAAAGGGTAAAATCTCAAAAAATCGGACGATCTCTAGGCCACTCCATAGTGGGCGAAAGACCGTCCATGTCTCAGCGTTGGTTCCACTCATTTTGACGGCCGCCCCGTCCTAGCAAACCTGACGGGCTCCCCGTTTAAGCAGAACCGCTCAGCGTTGGTTCCACTCAGTGTCGGCCGCCCCGTCCTAGCACCCCGACTACTGAGCAGAACCGCTCAAATTCCGAGGAAAATAATTCACCGACAAGAACCCCACAGCGGGCCGTGCCCGAGAACACCTTCGCCGGAGACTCAAAGTGCTCCCTTAAGGCAAAAACCCTAAGGGAGCAAACTGAAAAACTCACACCCAGGATAACAGCAACAGCCGAACTTCAGTTAACTTCCTTGGTTCAGCATTGCTAATTGTTACCCTGGAAGTCCTCTCCTAAAAAGGAGTTCCGGACCATAACTTGAAAATCCTTATAAGGACTGGCTTAAAGAGGCGAAGCAAGAACGCTTTTCATATTCCCCGTTATCTGTAGCGGACAGTGTAGGGATAAGGTTATTGAGCTATTATTAAAGCTCTGATCATGGCAGGAGGGTAACAGCAATAGCCGAGCCTCATTTAGAACTTCATTGGCTACAGCATTGCCATCCATTACCCTCCAAGGGTATTGGATTGAATGAATCAATCACCGCATCTCACGGTCGATTGATCGATTGATTCACCTCCAATCCTCTCTCTCACCATAACTTGAAATTCTCCATAAAGATTATAATAGAATCTCTATAGCAGAAATGGAGAGGTGTTTAAGAAAATATAATACTATATAATTAAATATAAAAGTTCATACTATCATAATAAATGGAATTTTTAATTTTTTTAAACCAGACAACATAGCCGTAAAAATAATAATGTAATTTTTAATTTTTTTTATATTGTGTTTATATCTAATATTCAAACACATAATATATAAACAAACATACAGTATATAATGTTTAAATATTACATATATATTTCAAAATTATTCCTGCGAAAAAGGTCATGACATAATGCCATTCAAGTCCTGCGCGTAGAACAAAAGATTCCCCGAGACATCTCGGAAATCAGGAACTGCGATTACGTCAACGGACGAAGGCCAGTAGCTTTCTGAAGCTGCGTTTCGTGCTTAAACCGGAGGTCAATGACGCGACACACACACACACATAGCCTAAATGTAGGTGAGTGGAACATCATTTGATTGTAACAATTCACTGACCTCGTGAGCAGCGATCCCGCTTGAAATTCTCCATGGCCTTGAACTAGGCGTGGCTACGAA
Source organism: Typopeltis vanoorti (assembly GCF_054136105.1). NCBI lineage: Eukaryota > Metazoa > Arthropoda > Arachnida > Uropygi > Thelyphonidae > Typopeltis > Typopeltis vanoorti. Next base: position 151,038,792 of record NC_143555.1, read on the forward strand.
TCGCTTAGCATAGAAAGAGGAGTTCCATTGTGTTGTAAGAGCTCGTTTTGTAAAGGTGTTTGCTATAAAACACTAGTCTTTGAACCAACTTGTTCTTGAAAACATAAATAAACAGTCATTGCAGGCCCAGTTCAATATTTTATGAACCGTATTTTAATTTAATACCTTAAAAAGGTTTTTAGGAATCTTGTCTAAGCTTATTCATGATTTAAAATAAAAGAACATTTTAGGTGACCTACATAAAATGATACAAGTGTGTAATAACTGATTTTGAGTTATTACATCTGTGTGTAATAACTGATTTTGCCTAGTTTTTAATAAATGATCAATAACGGATAATTATATATCTAAAATTGAAGACATATATAAATTAATTTAAAAATAAAAGTTCATTTATATGTAAATTAATACATAAACCATTTTAAATAAAGTATTTATAAACTACATTATGAAAGATTAAATTGGACCTTGGAGGGTAATGGATGGCAATGCTGCAGCCAATGAAGTTCTAACTGAGGCTCGGCTATTGCTGTTACCCTCCTGCCATGATCAGAGCTTTAATACCTCAATAATACCTTATCCCTACACTGTCCTCTATAATAACGGGGAATATGAAAAGCATTCTTGCTTCGCCCCTTTAAGTCAGTCCTTATATAAGGACTATAAGAAAAAATAGTGTATTATGGAAGAGACCATACTCGTTCTTGCTTCGTTACATTTTTATTAGTTTAAACGCGCTTTGAATCCTGGCATTCGAAACATAACTGCTGAATTTCAAATATGATTGTGCAGGTATAACACGCAAAATATGGTTGCGCAGGTATTATAACACGTTTTCCAAGTTGCAAAACGGAAAATAAATTTCTGCAGAAATTTTATAGAGAAAACAGTGTGTGTGTGTGTGTGTGTGTGTGTGTGTGTGTGTGTGTGTGTGTGTGTGTGTGTGTTCAGGCAATAAATTTTATGACTGGGCCGCGGAAAGTATATTCTTATACTTGACAACAAATCAAGAAATTATTTTCTTAGAATCGCTCCCATTTTACCTGAGTATACACGTATATGTATATATATCCGTGTTTTATACAACACACACACACACACACACACACACACACACACACACACACACACACACACACACACACACACACACACTTATTCTGTTACCTCCATAAAGAGAAATAAGGTATATGTCTGGAGGTTTGACTCTTAGTGTGAGTCAACATACTGCTTATTTAAGACCTGAAATGGCTCCAGGAAAGCGCTATTTGGTCTTTGGAGTAAAGTTTTCGAATTATCTAATATTGTAATTTGTTCATTTACAGAAATAAGGACAGACGTTACTATCCTTTTGTGGGTGAGGATGCCATAAAAATCTTGTATTATTTTCATGACTATTGGTACTGTCTGACATAAACTATAGCAGGACTTATCTGTAGAACACATAGTTAATTATATTTATTAAATTATCTCCAGTACTCGTTCTCCTTATTCTTTGTTTAAAATCTGAAGATTTTGGACGGCGGCTACTCAAAGCATTGCATTTAACAATGAGGCAACCAAATCGTTTTAATCCAAAAATGATAAGATTCTGTTTGTAGATTAGCACATCGTCAGATTTAACGAAATGAAATAAGTAAACACATGTTTAATAGCGATGTTTCATTCCTGTTACAGAAACATCATCAAAACAAAGTTTAATAATACACAATAAGTGGAAGATGTTAGAGTGCAAGCCTAAAGTCATAATCGGGTTACCCTCTATGGATGCTTATAACTAGCCTTGGTACAGTTGACCATAGTTGAGGTGGTGGATGAATATCTTAGGATTTATAAGGCAGATGTTCACAAATCTCCCAGTATGACCATAATATGACGTTACAAGAAAAAGGAACAGTGTAAACATTTCGAACATTGAGGGGAGGGAGTTAATGTATAGTGAATAAGAGCAGCTAGTTGTTGGCCCCTAAATTAGTTAAAAAATAGAAATCTTTCACTTTTTTCTCCGGATATATATGGTTTACTTAAAATTCATAAAACCAGTAACGCTATCCATCACATGCACAATTCCATAGGACAGTTATCACCTTGGTTCCAAGGAGATGGGGAGACGGTGATAAAGATTCATGGATCTTTTCAGCAATCTTTCATTTCCTTGAAACAACCATAGTTCATAATAGAGACTACGGATTCCCCCTCTTTTAAACTACATCCTCTCTCCAAAAAGAAACCGAAGTTTTCGAAAATAGAAGAAACTATTGGCGCCACCTGTTGTATATTTTTTGATGCCGTAAGCGGCAACCTTCATTTAGTGTTGTGTCAACTGTTTCTGACATTTGTTTCATTAGAAGCCGCTTTATAGTGCCAAAAGTGACAGTGGGTTTTGACGAACAGGTCGTCACGATATTCATGCCGTACGCTACAAGTTCTCGCTATCAATCGTTTCAAAACTTCGAGATAAAACTACCATTGAACCGTTTGGCCATGCGGAACGAATTCTTTGTGGATAATGCCCTTGGAATAGTAGAAACAAATCAGCATTGTCTTTACTTTTTACTACTCCATGCGACCTTTTTTTCGGATGCCCCTCTTCTGGTGGTCTCCACTCAGACTCTGGCCCTTTGTTTCGGGCTCTAATCAAAATACCAGGTTTCGTCACCAGTAACGATCGTTTCAAGAAAGTCTGAGTCCACGGTTTCAATGAGGTCCTTGCAGTGTTCAATTCAATACATTTTTTTGGTCATCGGTCAACTTGTGGGGAATAAATCGCGAATTCAACTTACAAAGGCCCAAACTCTCAATCAAAATGTTGTGCACAGTTGATTTTGGAATCCCCAATTCATCTTCAATCAATCTCACGGACAATTTCGGGCTTTCTTTGATGAAATCCCTCACATTTTGGATGTTAACTTCGTTCAGTCCAGTTTTTGGACGGCCCTGCTTTTCGTCGTCCTCAAGTGTCTCACGCCCACTTTGAAATCGCTTATACCACTCGTAAACTTGAGTACGGAATAAGCATTCATCACTGTATGCTTTTTTGAAGCATTTGATGCGTTTCGGTAAAACTTTTACCAAGTTTAACACAAAAGTCAATCGCAGCTCTCTGTTTGAAACTCATTTTCCGACCGTTCGTCAAAACATACTGTCACTCTTGCCACTATAACTCGGCTTCTAATGCAACAAATGTCATAAACACTAACGAAATAGGTGGCGCCACTAGTTTTTTTCTATTTTCGAAAGGTTAGGTTTCTTTTTGGACAGAAGTTGTAGTTTCCATGTGTCTAAAATATATTTATCATGTGTTTTCCATTTGTCCACATGGATCGGGCACATTAGACACTTTCCTCCACCTCAACAGCTTGCACCCCATAAGAATCCTGATCATTATACAAAAGTAGATAGCAATAGTCTGTATTTTAGTAGACATCAATGACACCAAATTTCGCTGGTTTTTCTCAGTTTATAGAAACCTACCAACACTGGTAGATACATACACAAACTTCCCCATCATTCCCTCTCCCAATGATGCGGGATAATATTGTTCACACCATCTTCCTGTTCAAAAGCTATAATGCTAATAGATTAACAAAATAAGGTGAGCTCGTGACATTGTTCCTGCCCACACCTCAGATTCCTCTCAACATACATTATAGTAATGCTATTACTGTTTTATCTATCCGAGGCACCTCTGAAAAAATAGCAGAACTTTAACCAAATACAATCTCTGCACTGCTTTAAAATCTCACACGAAACTGGCTCCACTTATGTGCTTTCCTAAGGATCAACTCTCTTAATTGGTTCCTTGTTCTTACAACTTGTCGCATTATGGCAAGGACTATCTGCTTTGAAAAACATATATATATATATATATATATATATATATATATATATATATATATATATATATATATATATATATATATATATATATATATATATATATATATATATATATATATATATATATATATATATATATATATATATATATATATTGTTTTATGAAAAATATTGAATGACTAGAACCGAGATTTAATTAAAAAGGTTTTAATATAAACACACTACTAGTTTCGGCCTGTAACAGCCTTCTTCAGGTGACATTATAAAAGAAAAAACACTAAACATTGAGGGTTAAAAGACTATCTTTTAACCTTCTTTTATAATGTCACCTGAAGAAGACTGTTACAGGCCGAAACTAGTAGTGTGTTTATATTAAAACCTTTTTAATTAAATCTCGGTTCTAGTCATTCAATTTTTTTCATAAAACTATGTATGTTAACCGAGTCAAGACTATTGGCATGATTTTTTTTCCAAGTTGGTACATCTGTCATAGGCATCCATCTGAAATTGCAAGTCATTCTATCAAGTAGTTTGTTTTATGCAGCTGTTCTGAGGCAAACGTGATGGATGTTCAAAAAGTGTAACAACACAAGAAATCATTAATCAAGTGCACGATATGGTATTGGATAACAGGCGAATCAAAGTGCATGAAATTGCTGAGACTATAGGCATTTCAAAAGAACGTGTAGGATAGCCAGCAATGGTTGGTCGATTGGTAGACCCTCTGCTACTAATGGCGCACGTAAAAAGTTAAGCAAGTTTGAGCGCAGTTAGTAGTTGAAAGGGTCCAATCGTTCGATGCTGTTGGCACACTCTCCCTCGATGGGTCTTTGGACACCCTGGAGGTGTCAAATAAATAATAATAATTTGCATGGAGAATTGCAAATGAAAACGCTTTGCGCAAGATGCATGCCGCGCTTGTTCACAGGATCAAAAACGGGCTCGCATGAAATCTCTGAACATTGCTTGGAGCGTTTTAACAAGAATAAAACTGATTTTGTGCCATTCACCATTACACACCAGAATCCACACAGCAGTCAAAACAGTGGACAGAAGCTGGTTGTTGAGCGCCAAAGTAGACAAAGTTGGTTCCATCAGCAGGAAAGGTCATGGCATCGGTGATTTGGGATGCTAAAGGCATTTTTATAATAATTATGTTGAAAAGGGTAAACCAATAACCGGGGAATATTATTCCGAATCTTTTAACTAGACTAGACGAAAAAATTAGTGAGAAAAGACCCGGTTTGCAGAAGAAAAAAATCATCTTTCATCAAGACAATGCACCTGCCCACAAAGGTGTTTTGGCAATGGGAAAATTAAGTGATCCGCACTATGAATTGTTGGAACATCCACCCTATTCCCCAGATTTGGCTCTCTCTTTCAAAAAATAAAACTCTTCCTCGCTGGTCAGTGTTTTTCTTCGAATCAAGAGGTGATTGCAGCTTGATTCGAATCTGTATCTGTAGTGGTTGTCAGTAAGATCTGCAAAATCTGCAAGATTTTGCAGATCTTACTGACAACCACTACAGGGACGGGATAATGACGTTGAATCCAGTTCTTTCCAATCGAAGAGCATCGTATTTGCCAGTTGAGGTATGAAAGATTTCTGCCATCCAAATCAGAAAGCGCAGAAATATTTCATTTGGAAAGCAAAGAACGTCCATAAATCTCTCACTGACCACGACTTCTCCTTAAACTTTCACGCATCTACTAAACTAGCACTATAATTAATTGTTATGGTATCTGAAAAATATTACTTTTTGGAATGATTTCTTTGAAATAAACAAATCTAAATTCTGAATAATATGATTATACATAATTAACTTTTGTTTTCTGGTGACATATGGTATCTTTACCTTTGCGCAGACCATGCAACCTTAGATAAATCTTCTGTATCCTCTGCTGCGGGAGATTTATTGTCGACAGTACAGTTATTTACTTTCTTTGTGTCTATAAATTGGGTGTGTGTTTCTACATAGTTTCGCTGAGTTTCCAGAGGGAAAAATACCCCCCTCCCCCACCACCACCTATGTATGTGCGATTTGAAGGAGGAAATAAATATTTAAATCTAAGGTCAAGTGTTATGATTTTTGTTTTATCATGAAAGTTTTTTCGGCTGCAAGGATTCAGATTTTTAATTTTTTTTTTTTTTAACTTCATCTCATAGATGGGATGTAAGATCAACTCGGCTATTCTTTAGTTCTGTACAGGGGAATGTAGCACACAACTTCATGCAAATACACTTTTTTATCCTTTGGAAGGTTGGATTGAAAGTATTCTTAGTTCCGACAAATTTCTCCAATTAAAAGTGGATACATCAAGAACATTTATTTGAAATTTTGCCTCGGATCTATATTTACGTTCAGAAATATAGATTGTAAGCTGACGTTATTATCAGTTTACACGCTTCAAATACCGTTCTTCGAACGATGCGAATTTATGACAATATGGATACATTAATAAAAAAATCAATGAACTTCGTTGACATTGTAGCTTAATTATTATACGGTCCCTCTTAAACCTGTTTAAGTGTTTCTCGAAACTCTAGGACACGTGTGAATACCTTTACTGCTACTCACCTTGAAGCAGGCTACAAGTAGTTGCCCATGTGAGTGGGCACAGACTTTCAAATCTGTGCTTTCAGTTTGGTGCGTTTAGCATCATGTGACCTGAATCCCCTGACTCATTTCTAGAACAGAGAACGGAGGAGGAAAGGTAAGTCTGGGCTTGGGTACATGCGTCCACACTGTGCAAAGTACGTCAGCTTGACTTATTTCTGTTCTTTTTTTTTATTAAAAAAAATCAGAATAGTTTTATACTAAGATTATCTAGTTTAAACATTTATCGAATAAAAAGTTAGACTTTTGGTATTTTTACATCGATATAAAAAAAATCAGAATAGTTTTAAACTAAGATTATCTAGTTTAAACATTTATCGTCGAATAAAAAGTTAGACTTTTGGTATTTTTATTTTTACATCGGTAGAGAAATGCGAGGGTTGATGTCAGGAAGGGCATCCGGTCGGAAAACTTCAGTGCCAACTCAAGCTGTGATTATGAGTCGAAGAGAAAATGATATAAGGGCTAGGGCGTACCCCTTAAGCGACGCGCAGCCACATCGCCCTACAGCTGCGAGAAGTGGACGAGGGCTACCGCATCAAGGGCGGGTGCGGTTAAAGAAGCGAGCCCAGCGGGTGGAGAGGATGTTGTGAGTGGGAACACTGAATGTTGGAAGCATGACTGGAAGGGGAAGAGAGGTGGCAGACATGATGAGGAAGAGGAAGTTGGACATTTTATGTGTGCAGGAGACAAGGTGGAAGGGGGGAAAGGCAAAGGAACTGGGAGATGGATATAAATTGTTCTACTCTGGAGAGAATAACGAGGGAAGAAATGGTGTAGGAATTGTGGTGTGTGGCAGAATGAAGGGTGAAGTACTGGACGTGGGTAGAAGGAACGACAGGATCATGCGAATGAAATTGGGTCTTGGAGAAGAGCGGGTGGTCGTATTATGTGTATATGCCCCGCAAGTTGGTTGTACAGCAGAGGAAAAAGATGAGTTCTGGGACGTGTTAGATGAAGAAATGAGGGAATTGGAAGAAAATGAGATGGTGATTGTCGGAGGAGACTTGAACGGGCACATAGGAAGACAGAATAGAGACTGTGAAAGGGTGCATGGTGGCCACGGAGTGGGAATGATGAACCAGGAAGGACAGAGGGTTGTGGACTTTGCAGTAGCGTTTCATCTGGCAATTGTGAACTCGTTTTTCTTCAAGAGGGAAGAACATTTGATAACATTTAGAAGTGGTAACAACAGCTCACAAATTGACTACATTTTGACTAGAAGAAAACATCTTAAGGTTGTGACAAATTGTAAAGTAATTCCAACAGATCAAGTAGCACAACAACACCGACTGCTGTGCGCAGACTTTAAAATAAGATCGAAGATAAGAACTTCTGGTTGCCATGGGATGCAGATAATTAAGTGGTTTCGCTTAAAAGAGGAGAGTGTGAGGAATCGTTTTAGGGAGAGAGTGTTAGAGAGGATTTCGGATGGACTGGAAAGTGTACATGGTTGGTGGAAACATAATTCAATAGTAATCCTGAGCTGTGCAATCGAGGTGCTTGGTGAGACATCTGGAAAGATTAGAGAGCAGAAGGAGGGTTGGTGGTGGAATAATGATGTACAAGTGGCAGTGACAGCTAAGAGGAAGGCAAAGCAGAAGTGGGATGAGGCAAGAGTGGAAGAGGACAGAGAGGTGTACAAAGAGAGAAAGCAAGAAGCCAAGAGAGTTGTAGCACAGGCGAAGGCCATGGCATATCAAGATCTGTATGATCAATTAGAAACAAAGGAAGGACAGAGAAAAATTTACCAACTAGCGAAATGTAGAAATAAAGCAGCTAAGGACATCTTACATGTGAGGCAGATCAAAGATGCTGAAGGAAGAGTATTATGGAGGGATGTGGACATAAGAAACAGATGGAAAATATACTTTGAGGGACTTTTGAATGAGGAAAATGCAAGGACTCACAGAGGAGATGGGCAGCCTTCTGAGGGGATGGTGCAGAACATCAGTAGAATGGAAGTGACGGAGGCCATGAAGAGGATGAGGAACTGAAAAGCGGTGGGCCCCGACAGAATTCCAGTGGAGGCATGGAAGGCACTGGGGGAAGAGGGAATTGACCTGCTGTGGGACCTGTTCATGAAAGTTTGCCAACAGGAAAATATACCCGAGGAATGGAGGGAGAGTACTCTTGTCCCATCTACAAGGGTAAAGGGGATGCACAAGACTGTAAAAATTACAGAGGAATAAAGTTGATGTCCCACACAATGAAGATCCTAGAAAGGGTTCTTGATGGTAGATTGAGGGAGGAGGTGGAGATTGCAAAGGAACAATTTGGCTTCATGCCTGGTAGATCAACAACAGATGATGGAAAAATATCGAGAGAAACAAAGGGAGCTACATCTGGTATTTATTGATCTGGAGAAAGCATACGATAGAGTGCCAAGGCAAGAAGTCTGGAGGTGTCTGAGGGAGAAGAAGGTGCCGGAGAATTATGTCAGGTTGGTGCTGGAAATGTACAGAAATGTGAAGACAAGTGTTCGGACCTGTTTGGGACAGACAGAAAGTTTTCAAGTAACAGTTGGCTTGCATCAAGGGTCAGCATTAAGTCCGTTTCTGTTTAATATTGTGATGGAGGTGGTAACAGAGGAGGTGAGAGAAAATGCACCTTGGACAATGTTGTATGCAGATGACATCTTGCTGTGTGTAGATTCAAGAGAAGAAGCGGAAACTAAACTGGAAAGATGGAGAAAAGTACTGGAAGAGAGAGGTATGAGACTGAGCAGAAGTAAGACAGAGTATATGTGTTGCGCAGTGGGCGGTGGCCAGGAGACAGATCTGGAGCTGGAAGGAAATGTCATCAGGAAGGTGAGAGACTTTAGATACTTAGGTTCAACAGTGGAAGAAGATGGAGGAGCTGAGAAGGAAAAGGGATGCAGGATACAAGCGGGTTGGAGGAACTGGAGGGAGATGGCTGGAGTGTTATGCGATAAGAGGGTGCCGATCAATCTGAAAGGCAAAATTTATAGGACAGTAGTGAGGCCAGCTATGACATATGCTATAGAAACTGTAGCCCTGAGGAAAAATAACATCAGCAGGATGGAAGTAGCAGAGATGAGAATGCTTAGGTGGATGTGCGGTGTGACCAGAAAGGATCATCTGAGAAATGACTATGTCAGGGGAACAGTGAAAGTTACGAACTTAGGAGCGAAAATACAGGAGGCAAGGTTGAGATGGTTTGGTGATGTGATGAGGAGGGAGGACGAATATGTGGGAAGAAGGGTCATGCAGATGGATGTACAAGGAAGGCGGAAGCGTGGGCGGCCAAAGAAGAGATGGAGGGAGCTGGTAGAAGAGGACTTGAAGATGAAGAACTTGGATGTGGTGACAGCCCAAGACAGGAAGGTGTGGAGGAGACTCATAACAAACAGTGACCCCACTTAAGTGCGAGAAGCTGTAGAAGAGAAGATATCGGTATCGGTAGAGAAAAAGTACGTCTGGCATTTATCCCACAGTCTACCAGTGACGACTTTTATTATGAATTAACTTTCGACATAAAATGGTGTGGTAATATTTTCATAGATATTTTTAATTTTTTAAATATTTATGTTATATTTTTACAACTATCTTTGGTAACTAATTATAAAAAATATTATAGTTTAAGACTTATTAAAAATTAAATTAAGTAATTGGTATTGTGGTCTTATTTCCGTCGACAGTAACTGAAATAACAGTACAGGTTTACCACAACGGCAGTTTAAATGTATTTTAATTATAATTGAACTCTGAGTGAATTCGGATTTAGATGCGTTTTCTACCACAAAATATTGTGGCTTATAAATATGCTGTAATAAGCCATTCAGTTAAGCCTTTAATTCTATTTTAATTTTATTAATTTTAACGTAATTTAAAGTAAGCTTAACTGAATTTTAATTCAGTTAAGCTTACTTCGGTATAGACTTACTTAAAAACAATTCAGATACTGCACTTTGCAAAGGGTAAATCAATATCAGCTATCAGAAATGCGATTTTGGCAACAGATTTTTACCAAATTCCTCATCGCCTTATGACGACATAACTAAGAGTTACCCAACTTCACACGCTAACTTTATAAATTAATAATTACCATACATCTGAATGTATAAGTTACTTGTTTATAAACTGCTTTAATTTACTATAAATAAATAATCTACAACATACGCACTTACCTTGCATTACTAAAGCCATTTACGAAATGTTATATTCATAATGTTTACATGTAAGATCGGATATCTGAAAGGGATAGGTAGGTCCTCGTATAGAAAATATATTCTCATATCTAATCTCCAGAAAACTATTTCCTACTAAGTCTTAGTTAAATTACAGTTATTATGCTATAAGTTTGCAATCGTTCATCGGTATGTAATTCACATTAAAATAAGCATTACAGTCCCTCCTAAAATAATGGAACCTCTGATTTTCATAAAAAATATAGCAGGACCTGAATTTTCGTGTAATGATAAAAAGAAGTAAATGAATATACGCGGCCTTTCCATCTCATGATATAGTATTATTGATGTAGACGCTATTTCTAGAGATCTACACAAGCAACTATTTCAGTAAAGCCCTCTCTACAAATTAGGCGACCCCCCAGACCACTCCCTACTAGTGACCAAAAGATCGTCCAGCTCAGCATTGGTTCATCAATGACAGGCTTACCCTGCCAAAAAACGCCAAATCCCCAAATGGCTCTCTCAAGGCAAAACTTCCCCCGAAAAATTTTATTTTAAGCCCCCTCTGCGGGACAAGACCCGAAAGAAACTTTAAGAGAGCAAAAACTCTACAGGCATCCTTAATTTTAAAATTTCTTCTAAATGCATTACGGCAGATAAAACTCGTGTAGTCCATATAAGGACTGGCTTAAAGGGGCGAAGCAATATTGCTTTTCATATTCCCCGTTGTCTGTAGAGGACAGTGTAAGGATAAGCTGTTATTGAGCTATAAATAATATAATAAAGCTCTGATCATGTCATGGCAGGAGGGTAACAGCAATAGCTGAGCCCCAGTTAGAACATCATTGGCTACAGCATTGCCATCTATTACCTTCCAAGGGTACCAATTTTAGTCACCTCGTTCGACATGCATTAGCCACATTGGTGCTATTCTTATCCCGGCAACCACACGTGTTACTTGAACTTGAACTTAAATGGTTGATGGACTGAGTCCTTGACTCTTTATCTCTTCATCTGGATTTTAGATTGTGGGTGACGAGATTATTGTGGGTAATTTACCCGCTCATTGTGAGCATTGAGGCTGTATCAGCTTTCTCTTGCGATGGAGGATTTCGGTTTTTTAAGTTTGAAACGATCTGAGGGCTTGTAGTCCGCTGCCTGTCGAACTAACTGATTTGGGTGATTATCCGTGATTGTGAAGAATTTCTCTGCAATGTTTGTCATGTAGGTCTTAATATCTGGAAGATTGGCTTCTTGATGTAACTGGATATTTCTGATGAACCATGGGGCATTAAATGCCATTCTTAGGCATTTATTCTGTATTATCTGAAGTCTGTTGATGTTGCTTTTAGTCGTGTGACCCAGGTTGGAGAGGCATAAGTTAGTTGCGGTCTGATTACCGATTTGAAAAGGAGGATTTTGTTGCTTATGCTTAGGAAGCTGTTCCTGTTCAAAAGTGGATATAGCTGTGCTATAGTCTGACTTGCCTTAGTGGTAACACTATCCATATGTGACTTGAAGTTTAGACGTCTATCAAGATGAATTCCCAGATATTTGGTAGAATTGCGCCAAGGGATGATTTTACCAAACATTTGTATGCTTGTATTCGGTTCTGCCTTACGTCTGGTGAAAAGTACTGCAGAGCTTTTGTTTGGATTAATTGCGATACGCCACTTGGTGTACCAATCCTCCAATTCATTGACTGCTCTCTGCAGCTTGATTGTGGCCAGGTGTGGACGGAGGGATCTGGCTATAATGATTGTATCGTCGGCATACAGAGCGGTGATAGCTGGAGACAGTTTGGGGAGATCTGCCATGTATATGGAGAAGAGTAGGGGAGATAGTAGAGAGCCTTGAGGTACTCCGGCCGTGATTCTCCTCTCGGTGGATCTGATACCGTTGAGTTTTATTTTAAATTTTCTGTTGTGTAGATATGATTTGATAAGTAGCACTAGTGGCAATGGAATACCAACTTCGTGTAGTTTAAAAATTAGTCCATGATGCCACACTCTATCAAATGCCTGAGTGATGTCTAGAAAAACTGCGCCAGTGTGTTGGTGCCATTCATACCCTTGGGTTATATGTTCGATAACTCTGTAAATTTGTAGCGTTGTGGAGTGATATTTCCTAAAGCCGAATTGTTCATCTTGAATTATATGGTTGATATCTGTTGCCTCTTGAAGCCGTGTGAGAATAGCACGTTCGGCTATCTTACATATGCATGAAAGAAGGCTGATTGGTCTGTAATTTACAGGAAACTGTGTATTTTTCCCAGGTTTGGAAATTAGGAAAACGTCGGCAATTTTCCATCGTTGTGGGAAATAATTTAGCCGGAAGATGGCATTAATGATGGCTACTAGATGCATAACCCCTTTGCGAGGAAGTAACTTGAGTACCTTATTTGTTATTCCATCTGGACCTGGAGCCTTTTTGTTATTTAGTTTTCTTAAAATCTCATATATTTCTGTTGGTGATACGGATTTGTTATTGGATTGGAATGAGGCATTTTGAGTTATTTTACGCACTTGGGTGTGAATTTTACTTATGAAATTTATATCTGTATTGATATAATTGGGGCTGCATTGTTTTTCTAAACTGTCAGCAAATGCTTCAGCTTTTTCCTCGTCGTTGTAGACAACATTAGATTCACCTTGGATTGGAGGAAATGTAAAACCCTTTGAACGGAGTGATTTCATCATTTTCCATATTGATTGATCCTCTGTGTTTAATTGGAGAATTTTGTTATTCCAGAGTTGGTTACGGTGGTCCTTTAGGGCATAACGAACCTGGTTTGTTGCTCTATTGACTGCTTGTTTATCCGCTGGGTCCATTGTTCTCTGATATTGTCTTCCTAATCTGTTTTTCTCTTGGATAAGACGTTTTATATCCTGTGGACCACACGTGTTAAAAATGTACTAATCTTATTTAAGAAAAAGTAAGAATGTTTTAAAAACGTTTGGGAATAACATTATAAGTTTCTTTTTTTATATTAGAAAAATCAATTTTTAGATGTTATATTTTCTTATTTTATATTAATTGCAAGAATATATTAAGTTAAATATTAAACATAAGAATAAATTAAACTTTTGTTCGCGTTAGAATGGCTTAAATTCTTAAAAAATAAAATTAATCCATGTGAAAACATTGTTTGAAAACAGTGTTCATTCACCAAATGTCATTTCTTCTTTTTATTTTTATTGCGTTTCTATTAAAAGATTTCAGCACCAAAATTTATTTGTTTAAAGTAAAGAACAGGTTTTAAGAGCTCTTTTTTTTTTTTTTTTTTTTTTTTAATATGAGAAAGAATAATACGACAAACTGAGTTCACTCTTCCAAACGAAAGCAGAATAAAAACCAACCATTTAAACCAAGAGGAAATTCCTCTCTAGTTAAATCAGCGTGATATAAGAGAAATTATCGCAGCAGAGCAACTATTTCGACTTACATTTACTCTATCACTGTTCTGTAATAAGAAAAGAGAGCCGAACCTGTTCCAATTTCACATGTGCATGCTGTGTCTATTTACAAGTCGATCTATTTTGCTTACCCGAAACAACACATCTTATACAAGGCAAACTAAACTGCTTGCGTTTGTGGTTCTGTGACCTTTCAAGTCAATAATGTTTCTACTTTTATTTACTGTGCGGTTTAAACTATGGGTAGCTTTAAAATGGAACGATTTCTGTTAGATGTCCAATGTTCATCCCACAATTGTCGATAAGTCAATTAGGTTATGTTTGCAAAGAAGGAGCGAAGTTTTTTTTTTCCTCATCTGCTCGCCTTTGTTCGTATCTTCAGACTTTCTGCTTCATTACCTGCCTAAAGCGTGACGACACGTAGGGCTCACTCCGGATTACAATCGCGTAGCTGAGTGTTCCATATTCAACGCCGCCTGTCGCAAGACGATAACCGCGTGGCTGAGACACCTCTGTCATGTCAGTGACCCACAAGCTCTTTACTTAGCGGGTGTAAAAAGCGTTGATTTCCTACTTCATCGATCATTGTCATCAAATCGGCTCGATTAGGATTTCATTTAGAAGATCCTGACGTAATTCACTGACTTGAATTACGCGTTATAATTTAGTTTTTATAGAAATGCTGTATTCAATTCCTTAGAGCTAGTTTTTATTGCAACGATGCGTTAATTGTGCACTAGCATAACGCACAACGTTACTGTTTATAAGGGTGAAGCATAATGCTTTTATAATCCCTGCTATCTGATAGGGATATTGCGAAGGGGAGACGTTTATGAGCTAATTGCGCGGCCCGAGTGGGTGAAAGTTATAGGTTGTTTGATACTAAGATGGCCTCTGGTATTTTGTATTTGAAGAAATCCGTTTCATCGTAGTTTGCTGCTAGTTGAACAAATTATTTGGGTGTGTGGACGATTTTGAAAAGAACTTTGCTACTAAGGATTACAGGAAAGAGTAGATATAAGGAATTTTTGTGCCCCGATGAAGTTGAACGTCTCTGATATACCATGGCGCATTTAGGATCATTTGCAGATATTTGTTTTGCAATTTGAGGATATTTGTGTTGGAAGTATGGCTCCAGGTAAGAGATGCATAAGTCATTATGGGATGGATCATCAACTGGTAGAGAAGCAATTTGATTTTGGTGTCTAATTTGCTGTTCCTGTTGATTAGAGGGTAGAGCTGTGCGACGACTTTGGATGCCTTTGCACATGAGGCTTTAATATGTGGGCTGAAGATCAATTTTCTGTCCAGCAGTACACTGAGATATTTGACTTCTGATTTCCAGGGAATTCTGATATTGAATAGGAAGATGTCTTCTTCTTTAGGAGATATTGAATTTTTAGTGAAAAACATGGTAGTACTCTTTGAGTATTTACTTGCAGTCTCAAATTGGAGAACCAGTGCTCTAATTTTAGCAGGCTTTCTTGACGTTTCTTGGTGACAATATGAGGTTGAAGAGACCTGGTTAGTATTGCTGTATCGTCAGCGTAGAGGGCTATGATGGATGACATTGTATTGTGCGGGATATCTGCCATGTAAGAACAATATCGGTTCCAGGATGGACCCTTGAGGCACTCCTGCCAAGATCCATCGCTGAGTTGATCTTGTGCCATTTAATTTGACTTTGCCTGCCACAAAGAAATGACTTTATAAGGTGGACCAGATCGAATGGAATGCCAGCTAAAATCAGTTTGTATAGCAATCCAAAGTGCCATAATTTGTCAAACGCCTTCAAATCTTTTTTCCCAGGAAACTTCTAGGAGAATATTATTATACGAATACCACGGAGATACATCGCGGGACACCCAAACTATCCACACAATCATACCTCTTCTCGAATACTCATTATCAGACGAAGCATTCACAACTGATTCAGGCAACGCATTCCATTCAGTCACCACTATCCAAGCGAAAAGTCTAGCCCTCACAACCATGTTAATCACACTCTCTAATTGATCTAGGGATTGTTCACTGAGATGCTGAAACCATAGCAAAAAATTTAGAAAAGCAGTGAAGCTATTCATATGAAAACTTAAACTTCAATCATATTTATAAAATTCACCGCCAGCTCAGATACGCACTAAAACTGTCTGATACCTGTACCTGCCACCTTACTCCTACTTCTCAAGCTGAAATTTATGAGATTACACAGAATTTAAAGAATAAAAAGCTCCTGGGCCTGACGGCATTCCAAATAAAGTTATTAAACTGTTGCCCCCGAAAGGCCACGTTCATCTTACCACAATAATAACCGCTTTGTTCAGATTTAAATACTTTTCATCCGCGTGGAAATTAGTAGACGTGGTCCCTATTCATAAAGATCCACAGCTGCATCAAAGTTATCGTCCCATAAGTCAGATTTCTAATTTGGGCAAAATTGCAGAAAAAGTTATCCTCTCCAGAATTCAAGTCTGCGTAAACAAGTTAAATATCCTCCGGAAAGAACAATTTGGCTTTCGTCAGTTTCACAGCACTACTCAACAGATCTATAGATGAATTTAATACACCGGAACCATTTTCCTTGCACTTATAGTCCTTATAAGGACTGGCTTAAAGGGGCGAAACAAGAATGCTTTTCATCTTCCCCGTTATATTAAAGCTCTGATCATGGCAGGAGGGTAAAAGCAATTGCCAAGCCTCAGTTAGAACTTCATTGTTACAGCATTGCCATCCATTACCCTCCAAGGGTATTAATCTTAATCACCGCATCTCACGGTCGATTAATTCACTCTTGCACATTAGCCTTATAGTCCTTATAAAGACTGGCTTAAAGGGGCGAAGCAAGAATGCTTTTCATCTTCCCCGTTATCTGTAGAGGACAGTGTAGGGATAAGGTGTTATTAGCTATTAAAGCTCTGATCATGGCAGGAGAGCAACAGCAATAGCCGAGCCTCAGTTAGAACTTCATTGCTACAGCATTGCCATCCATTACCCTCCAAGGGTATTAATCACCGCATCTCACGGTCGATTCTTGCACATTAGCCTTATAGTCCTTATAAGGACTGGCTTAAAGGGGCGAAGCAAGAATGCTTTTCATCTTCCCCGTTATCTGTAGAGGACAGTGTAGGGATAAGGTGTTATTGAGCTATTAAAGCTCTGATCATGGCAGGAGGGTAACAGCAATATGGCAGGAGGGTAACAGCAATAGCCGAGCCTCAGTTAGAACTTCATTGGCTACAGAATTGCCATCCCTTACCCTCCAAGGGTATAGGATTGAATGAATCAATCACCGCATCTCACGGTCGATTGATCCAGCCTTGCACATTAGCAAACTGCTCACCAAACTTTTATGTTATCTATCCCAATGGCTTTTACAGGCCTTTAAGGCCCACAACCTTCCAAGCATGCTTGGATTTCGTAACCGAAATACGAGGATAGAAAGGTCACTCCTATGCCTCAAGGTATTCTTGGCTGTATCCCTGTGTGTTCAAGGGGCCGGTTTGCCTGCTTGCGGGATGAAAAACACCAGATAAACTGGCGGAAAAAACCCTACTGCCCGCGCCCAAGACCGGCTAACTTGGCTATGGCTGAGGAAGATCCTTCAGCTCCTCACGTCTCCGACGGGAATCGAACCTAGGACACTCCTTCCCCAGGCATATGGTTGCGAAGCGCAAAGCCACTAGGCTAACCGCGCGGACAAACTTTTATGTTATACTTATGTTAATTCTTAATTGGTTTCTTTGTATTTTTATATTTATCTCTTTTATATAATTGCAAGTAATAAATTAATAATAACCATACTTATGTTTTATTTTATTTCATAAGTAACTTATTGATAATCAAAAAATCTTATTTTATTTTATAATTATTTATCACTTTCCAGTCAGATACTGACATTTACAGTATCGATAACGTCATCGGTACTTAGCCATACACTCAAACAATTAATTAGTTAAAAAAAAAAACACTCAGTTGGATATGCTGACATTTCACTGCTAATTTACGATAATAATTACGTTGATTTCATTATGGATTTTAATGTCAACTGTCTGTTACAAATAAAACCAAAATTTTTAGTGTTCAGCTACTGATAATTTCAATACGAATTATATTAATTGATAATTCTTGATTTCCATTCCTATCTTAGGGGTCGTAGCGTGGGCTGTGAGTAGCGATGTTATGTTTCCAAAAGCCAACAGCGGAAAGATACACAATTCTGCATATCACGTAAGAAACGTTTTCCTCTATGTATTTCTTTTGAATACTAATTTGTATAACAGATGGCATATTTTTATTAATATTAATGAATTTTAATTTTGAAAGAAAGTGGTGATTATATTATTTTTTAAACTATTATTTCTTGCTATTATCATGCTATTTTGATATTATGAAAGATATTATGAATTAGAATAGAATTTTCTTTTCAATAATTAATAATGTCCCATGCCCGCTGCGTGTATTTGAATTTCAAATTTTTATTGGTCCATTCCATTCTGTTTATTGTTGTTTTGTAAAGCTGCCCAACTCGACAAAATAACAAAATACTCAGAATACAAAAATATCGAATAACTTCTACAAATAAATAAATAAATAAAATGGAATAAAATCATCACCAAATGTAACAAAAAAAATTTAAAAACACATAATAGAAAATAAACACCAGAAAAATTTTCAGGTAAAAAAATATACATGTATTAAAGAATGCGTCCAAATATGTATATATATATATAAAACCCCGTGCGGTTGCTGGGATAAGAATAGCTCCACTGTAAGTTTTTTCAGTACTTTTTAATTGAATATACGTTAGTTGGAAGAAAGTTCCAAGTATTTACTAAGAGTAACTATCTAATATTATTTATCAAAATATCAAAAAAAAATGTCCGCTACTAACAAATAATGCTCATCATTCTCCTGCCTTTCTTTTTAAATATATTGTATATATCAGATCTTCTCCTGCTACATCCAGTCATACCCTGGTGACCAGGTATTTATTTATTTTTACAGAATACTTAATCAATCTCAGCCACACATCATTAGAGTTTTTTTTGGCTCCCACTCTGAAAAGATATTTGCAAATCTCTAGTACATTTGTACTGTGGGTGGGCAAAGGATTTATATATATATATATATATATATATATATATATATATATATAGAATAACCCAGTTCACATTGGGAGAGTGTATCTATATTTCGATGAATGAATCTATGAAGGTGGAAGACAATCACAAACATCCATGCCTAACGAACCGCTTATTGGAAGTCTAAAGTGGCTTTAAAATCCTCAGCCTGTCCACTGTATATATTTTTTTGGAATCTTTTCAAGTATAGAAGCAAGCCTATATCTAATCCATCATTGAAAGAAAATAAGATAAAAGTATACAATGAAGTTATTGTTTTGTTCTTTGTCTGTCCTCTTGAAACCAATGAAATAAGAAGGTCATTAACAACCTCCTGCTTCTCTATCTGAGGCGCACCACTCGATTAGTGATCACTACTCGAGTATGCCCACAGCCTTAGTTGCCATCCTTCTTCCTTTTTTAGTGTTACGCTCAATGGGCCTGTGATCACAGTCAAGAAAGTTGGCTTCTTTGAAAGCTGATATCACTTATGATTGGATCGTTAATTAGACCGCGTTTCTGGGAGGGGAATCGTCCATCTGCATATGAGACTGGCTAACTCACCTTCCATTGAAAAGCCCTGATGAAGGTTCTTCGTGTTCTAGATTTAACTAGAGCTGAGGTCTCTCCAACCAAAGGGCATCATCAAAACCGACTGAGCTACTGGATAGCGATTCTTATGTGTTTCGGCAGTAATCGATGACATCCAAATCGAAATGCTTCCTGGAAACCATGATGTTTCTAGACGACGCAACACGAATTTAACGAGAACTACTGTCACACACATTTACTCCAATTCCACTCTTAACTGTGTTCTAGGATAAACACAAGAAACAGAACGTGATTTCATGGTGCTTCTCTACCCACCAGGTCTCCACGGTTCTTCCACTTTCATTTCAACATGCGAAACGCGAATAACTTCTGTTAACATTCATACACAGTTCAGCTTCGAACTTATTCAATTAATGCAACTGTATTTGTTTAAATTAGGTTGATTCCTGAGTGCAGATGCAGATTCAAAGAATAGTCTTTCTTTTTTGAATTTACTATAGTGGAGCATGGTAGTGCTATCATACTGCATTAAACTTTCCAAAATTTGGGAAACTTTAATTATCAGAGATCCCTCTTTTCACCCCAGGCCACCTGCAAATATCCATAGAGTGCGCACCACCTAGATAGGACTTTAGTTTCACTTTGTATTGTATTTGTGTGTGTGTTGTTACAAAATTTTTTTTAATCCCCGAAGATGTCTCTGTGACGGATACGAAATATTAGAAGTATTAAAATTTGTTTTAATCCTTTCTCAGTGCTGTTACTATTCCATTAAACCTCTAACATGAAAAAGACCTAGAGGTGGCTCCAAGTATACCTAAGGTCTTCGTTAATTGATACAGTTAAAAGTGCTTTAGAAGACAGAATTTGTGTGAATTCGAAGTTATTCAATTAATGCAACTGTATTTGTTTAAATTAGGTTGATTCCTGAGTGCAGATGCAGATTCAAAGAATAGTCTTTCTTTTTTGAATTTACTATGGTGGAGCATGGTAGTGCTATCATACTGCATTAAACTTTCCAAAATTTGGGAAACTTTAATTATCAGAGATCCCTCTTTTCACCCCAGGCCACCTGCAAATATCCATAGAGTGCGCACCACCTAGATAGGACTTTAGTTTCACTTTGTATTGTATTTGTGTGTGTGTTGTTACAAAATTTTTTTTAATCCCCGAAGATGTCTCTGTGACGGATACGAAATATTAGAAGTATTAAAATTTGTTTTAATCCTTTCTCAGTGCTGTTACTATTCCATTAAACCTCTAACATGAAAAAGACCTAGAGGTGGTTCCAAGTATACCTAAGGTCTTCATTAATTGATACAGTTAAAAGTGCTTTAGAAGACTGAATTTGTGTGAATTCGAAGTTATTCAATTAATGCAACTGTATTTGTTTAAATTAGGTTGATTCCTGAGTGCAGATGCAGATTCAAAGAATAGTCTTTCTTTTTTGAATTTACTATGGTGAAGCATGGTAGTGCTATCATACTGCATTAAACTTTCCAAAATTTGGGAAACTTTAATTATCAGAGATCCCTCTTTTCACCCCAGGCCACCTGCAAATATCCATAGAGTGCGCACCACCTAGATAGGACTTTAGTTTCACTTTGTATTGTATTTGTGTGTGTGTTGTTACAAAATTTTTTTTAATCCCCGAAGATGTCTCTGTGACGGATACGAAATATTAGAAGTATTAAAATTAGTTTTAATCCTTTCTCAGTGCTGTTACTATTCCATTAAACCTCTAACATGAAAAAGACCTAGAGGTGGCTCCAAGTATACCTAAGGTCTTCGTTAATTGATACAGTTAAAAGTGCTTTAGAAGACAGAATTTGTGTGAATTCGAAGTTATTCAATTAATGCAACTGTATTTGTTTAAATTAGGTTGATTCCTGAGTGCAGATGCAGATTCAAAGAATAGTCTTTCTTTTTTGAATTTACTATGGTGGAGCATGGTAGTGCTATCATACTGCATTAAACTTTCCAAAATTTGGGAAACTTTAATTATCAGAGATCCCTCTTTTCACCCCAGGCCACCTGCAAATATCCATAGAGTGCGCACCACCTAGATAGGACTTTAGTTTCACTTTGTATTGTATTTGTGTGTGTGTTGTTACAAAATTTTTTTTAATCCCCGAAGATGTCTCTGTGACGGATACGAAATATTAGAAGTATTAAAATTAGTTTTAATCCTTTCTCAGTGCTGTTACTATTCCATTAAACCTCTAACATGAAAAAGACCTAGAGGTGGCTCCAAGTATACCTAAGGTCTTCGTTAATTGATACAGTTAAAAGTGCTTTAGAAGACAGAAATATATGCTGAGCGTATTCGAGTCCTGACAAATAACAGAAGAATTTGATGGAAAATTGTTGACAGAATTTTATTAATAATGTAAACATAATCATGAGCATAATCATCACAGTATTCCGTTCACCATTTGAAGGCACATATCAGGAATTTGATGTTGATGAAAAGAATAATACAGTATTGATTCTGTTTCATTTCTGAAAGCTGCCTGCTTGACTTTGATTTATAAAAATCAAATATAGTTTGTATTTAATATATTATTAATTTTTATCTTGCTCAAAACTTCTATTCTCCAACTTTTTCAAAACCAGAAAACGAAATGAAAATAGTGTGTAATTAAAAGTTAATATTTGCGCATGCGTAATTGGAGCGCCACGAGAATTGTTAAAACCAGGAATAATAATGCAATAATAACAACCAGTGCAGTACAAAGAAAATTATATACATATATTTTTACATTATTAAACAATTACTACATTAATTCTGTACTGTATCTTATGATCAGTGCGTGTTACCAATTTTAATTAAAGATGTCAGATTTATTTATTTATTTATTTTTGCACACGCAGCAGAAAATATGGCATATATTTTCTGCAGTCAGTAACCTTCACAAGAATGAATGAAAGCAGGCAGTTATTCTCAGGTGAACTAAAGCCATTGTCAGTTCTAATTAATAAGTTCTTAGAAAAATCAGTAAAGAAACTCTCTCACGGAGCGAAGCTGAAATAGCTGTTTGAAGCCTCTTTAAACTGGCGCTCTGAGAATGTATTTTTAACCTCCTGATAAAGAGGAAAAGTGGTAGTTTTTAGGTCATTTAAAAACTGAAAAGAATAAAGGCGTAGTTTTGTGTGAGGTGGTTGGATGCATGCGTATGGACTGAAAGGGAGGCACTAACCTCTATGGCTCATGTTTCCTGATGCATTTTTCAAAGTTGTTTTCTGTCTACTTTAATATGATATCATAATGTTATAGTAGAACTTAACTTCTTATTAACAATATGTCCGTATGCTAAACGTTTGTCTGCTACTTTCTTCTTCACACTTTTCTATAAATAGTTTAAGAGAAGAATGAAAATAATTTAAATCGTTTTATTTTAAAATATAGAAAATAAAATATATATTTTACTTATTATTTTATTTTTTAAGAATAACAAGCTAAATGGTTAAAAAATCAAATCTAACAAATGCACCTTTTGGTTAAATGCATACATCTCCTTGAAATAAATATATCTGTAATAGTAATGCAATAGTGGTTTTAGTAATCTACCGTGAGATGCGGTGGTTAATACCCTTGGAGGGAAATGGGTGAACAATGATGTAGCCATCCATTACCCTCCATGTAGTCAATGAAGTTTTAACTGAGGCTCGGCTATTGTTGTTAACCTCCTGCCATGATCCGAGCTTTAATTTAATAGCTCAATCAATAACGCCTTATCCCTACACTGTCCTCTACAGATCTACAGATACACTGTCTACAGTGTATCTGTAGAGGATGTAGGTAGATACAGATCTACCTACACTCTCCTCTACAGATAACGGGGAAGATGAAAAACATTCTTGCTTCGCCCCTTTATTAGATAGCTGGCTCCTTCAACGTAGTTCCGTTACGATTTTTTACAGTGAGTCTGCGTTCATCATTTCTGCCACTACTGGAAACGTCACTGTCATGGCTTTTGAGGTGGTCAGCAGAAATTATTGTGGTGAGTCCATCAGTTTGTGAGTGACATTTTTTGGGAAACTAATTACCGTTACAACAGTTAATACTATTGGTTGATGTGTTGGTGTGCAACAATAAATTCCTGATGAAGAATGTCTTCGTAGTGAAGAAAAGAATTATCTCTTTATGTTCAATAGAATGTTTGTGACTTTGAGCCTATTTATGATGGTTGTTCGCATCATTTCAAAGGTCTCTGAAAAGTTTAAAACAAAATTTGATGCAAATTGTTTATTATTTTCTTTATATCCCAGATTGTTTTCTTTCTAATTTTCAGATTATATTAAAAATTCCAAAAATTATTCAAAAGGAATCATATGTGCAAATAAAGGACAACATGACATCCGGAGCATAAAATCAGGGGCAACAGGATGGTGAACAAAAGTGGTCTGTAATGAATAATATCAATATATATATATGGGATAATAAATAGGCACAATATGAGTCTACTAATCAACTAGAATAACAATGGCTAGCTGTTTTAATTTAAATGTATATACAGAAAAACGCTTTTTTATATTTTTTAGAAGCTCAAGTACCTGCTGAACATGTTTTTATTGTTTGTGTTGGTTTCGTTTCTTATTAATATTTAATAAACGGCCCTGTGAACACACACACACACACACACACACACACACACACACACACACACACACACACACACACACACACACACACACACACACACACACACACACACACACACACACACACACACACACACACACACACATACACCTACAAGCATAAATAGCTCTTAGAGCAGTGTTTCTCAAAGTGTTATACGTGTACCTCCCGGGGGAGTACACGCTAAAGGTCTTCAGGAGGCGCGTGTCAATTTTCAGCTATTCATCATTAATGCATGGAATCATTATTAAGAAAAAAAATAATTATTTTAAACGCATATATTTCTCAATACATTATGTATTAATTCTCCTAATCAAATTGCGAGTTACTATCGCCACGACATTCACGTCCTGGCGATAGTAACTCGCTCCCTGCAGTAAACAACACGCCCTCCCCAACAGCATCGCTATACTGAAGACGCAAGAAAAACAAATAGTTTTATTGTATCACTGAATAAGGAACAGAGACATTTGCAGTCTGTGTAATATATTTCTCAACAAATAGTGCAATTAGAGACAACTGGGATAAAAACCGCAGTAACTAATGAATCATATCTTCCCTCCAAAAGAAACTGCTGTATAGCCTCAAGCAAAACAGTTGACTTGCCTTTGTCTTTAGTTCACGCGATCTTTTATTAACACCGCACCAACCATATGCACGTCTTCCTAGCTGCTCTATCCCTACTGGCCAACCATTGCTGTCTGTTTCGCGATCTGCTTTTACTTCTTATTAGTCATTTGTGAAGGTTTGTTCATTACGTATCTCAAGTCTTGTAAATTACTGGTAATTTTTGCTTGAAATAATGGGAAATAAGATGAAGTTATTTGGGTAGATGACTTTGACGTTGCACATAAGGAAATCGTTCTCGATGCCAAAAGTAGCGAATAGGAGCTTCTTGGTAAGTCACACCATTTTCAGTTTTTTTCTGAAAACTTTAGTTTCCGAAAATCCCTGCATATATCTCGCCCTACAATTTTTTAGCCTTAAATTTGGGAAAAAAGTACGAGTTATATTCGAGTAAATACGGTAATTTTTTTTAACTTTCAAATTCTTAAGTATGGATCATTGGTTAAAAGCTGCATTTATAAAACGCACAAAAGACAGCAATATAGCAAACGAAATATACTTGTAGCTGTAAGCAACAAGAAAACCTTGATATTTTATCTGGATCAAATGAGATTGATAAGGGTGCGTCGTCTGACATCTCTAGAGAATGAACTAGGAAGAAGATGAAAGATTTTCGTAAGTGTGATATGAATTACTTGAAATGTGGATTTTCATGGACGGGAAATGAGGAGGAAACTGTTCCAAATTTTGTTCTATTAAAAATAAATCATATTTTTGTTTACATCAATATATAAATTCAAATAAAATAGACATTTACAATGAGATATACTTTATTTATTATTTGTTTATTTATTATTATTATTGTTTGTGATAAGGGGATACTTGGTAATAATGAAAATTTAAGAAGGGATACACGGATGTCTGAAGTTTAAAAAACACTGTCTTAGAGGATGCAGCAGATTAGTGGTGTGCCGGTTGTATTAATTTGCCGTGAATAAATCAGGAGGCTCTTACCGTCTTAAGGGAAGGGGGGTTGAAGAAGAATCAAATGATTGTAGTGTCTCTGTATTTATTAATTTATCTCGCTAAAAAAAAAAAAATCAAAGGTGTCAGTGCGGTTTGGTAATTCCGATCTCAGCTTCGAAGCTAACTGTATAGCGATTTGCATCCATGCAAATCATCATGTTATTAACATCAGTTAAGAATTTAAAAAAATAAAATAAAATAAATTTTTTATACAACGACAGAATAGACTGTCGTTGTATCGAAGTATTAAAAAAAAAGGGGGTAACAACGCTGAATTTGAGAATTATAGAGGAATTCTTGAGTGTTCCAGATAAGATTTATACAAGCATACTTGATAGAGCAATTTATAGTCTAGACTCAAATTGTAAGTAAGCAGTTCGACCTGAAGTGGTCCAAAGATGATTTGGGCCCCTTCAGTAAAATCAGATGTGATACAAGGAGGAATTCTATCTGTCATTCATCATATGTATGGATAACATTATGAAGGAAAATGCCAATTAGGCCTCACATAAAAATAGAAAATATTCAACCAACTACTTTGCTTTTATGCAGATGATGAACTCGTAAATAAATTCAGAACATTATGTAACTCCTTTAGGATAAAAATCGGTAATAAAATGACAAAACCTATGGAAATAGAGAAGAACATAGAAAACTTCAGCTGCATTCTATAGAACCTAGAGATCATGTAAAATACTTGATCTCCAGGTGAAATACAGCTATGTAGCCACACTTTTTAGTGAAGATGTCAAATTAAATATAGAAATACACAAAATAGAATATGTAATGCTGTTATGGTACGGAAAAGTTGAATCAAGTTGTATGGAATAAAAGAGAAATTAGCCAAACGCTAAACTAGCGGTATGTAAGCCAGTGTTCAGACCAGTTTTAACTTGCATAAGCTGGATTGCTATTCAAACCCTTGATCAACGAATATAGAATAAACATATGAGAGTTCTGAGAAGAATTAGTGAATGAATTATAGTAGAAATGAGGATAATAAGAAGGAACTTGATATTGTTAACATTCAGGAATGTGTCAGCAGAGCTAATGCCAGTTGATGGGATGGTCACTTAAACAGACTTGGAGAAGAAAGGTTAGCAAAATAAGTTATCAAAATGTTTGTTGCTAAAGTGGCAGTAAAAAGATCCTGCAGGAGATGAATATCTAGGTGGATTGATACAGTCAGAAGTGTCTTAGAAGACTGAATTATAAGAGCTCACAACATTCGAATCCCGGAATAACAGATTAATTTGGAGGAATGCTGTTGACAGGCAAATCCGTATTTAATCATATAGTACTATCGCAGTACCTTGTACATATCTTTGAGATTACGTATAAGTATTTTTTATCGATGAACTCTAAATAGCATAAAACGCACCCTGCTCTATGTTGCTTTAATATCTGTGCCATCCATAACTTTTGGTTTGTGTTTGCCTCCATGGAGAAGTACAGTTAAATGTTCGGTTACAATGTTTAATGAATTTGTAGGAAGCATCGTCAATATTAGATTCAGATTTTATATAATCTAGGAAATGATATTTTAATGCTCTGAAGTTTATTCTAGTTGCTGTTATATTTTGTTTCTTTTGTTGACAGCAAGTGTATTTTGACTATTATCAGAAGATCATCTGTGATTGATGATTTTAAGACTACTGCCTTGATTTTATTTGTGCTTTGTGTCATAACAAATGCATGATACAAGCACGATGCAGTCATTGAATTCTCTAGTTTCAATATTTACGTATTGCTCAAGATCATACATTGAAGTAAGTCAATGTAATCAATCAGTGGATAGTCATGCTCTCTCTTAGCACCTTAATGTTCATGTAACTATGTAAATCAGGCATCTTTCACTATTTTAAAATTTTTGAAGGTGTTCTGCTTCACATCTTACGGCCACAAATCTGGGGTCGTCTTATACTTAATAACAATTATATCAATGGTCTGTTTTTTTTTGTTTTTGTTTTCCTTCTGGAGTCAGTGCCCACTACAATGTCCTTGTTATTGAACTAAGCTTGAATTCCGATAAGATCTTTGGAATGATCTTTGACGCTTTTTATGTCTCCTGGAAATCTTGCTAATTCTGTTTATCAACTGTGGAGAGAGAGAGAGAGAGAGAGATCCTTAACTCATTCAGGAATCAAAGTTTGTCCGGTTAGCCTTTGAATTAGAATACATGTATTCTTATCTATGTTTTCGTATTTTTATTTAGTTCGTCCAATAATAGTGAAGAGGAAATCACCAATGTTGATTGATGTGTATTCTACAGTATTTTTTTTTTATTACAGTTACTCTTCTTTCTTTAAATCGACGATCACGTTCGCCAAAATCGACAACAAACAGATTATATAGTACTTGACTCATTTGCCTGCAGGAATGTCGAGTGCTGCGACACAAAGGACGTGCATACTCTCTATGTTATTGTCCTTTATTAGTCACTAAATCTGCACAAACTACTCGTATATTCTTACGAGAGTTTCTTTGTTGTCATGCAATTTAAACACAGAGTCATTGTCAACGGCGATATCCACACTAGACGCAGACTGCCATTTTTCAAAAAAGTAAACTCTGACACCAACCTTCACAAAGCGTTTCAACTGTTATCAATCAGTCAAAGCCACGAGATATATTTTCTTCTTTTTCGTTCTGTTTTAAATTTACGCGTAGTTCCACCCTGTATCTCGTTGGCTTTCGCAACCTGATCCTACGAAATAACGAGATTATTTCTTATAATTTCTTATAATCTCCCATCTGTAAACTGTACTCTTTTGGCTTGTTTGTCCGTTTTATGGACGAAAAACCCTCCTATCGACAAACTCATCTTCAGATGAAAAGTTCTGCTAGAAGCTCTTCACGTCCTAGATAGGATTCGCACCCTCATCTTTTCAACCAAAGGGCGTCGAAATTGACTGAGCTATAGAGGCTCTCAGATATCTGATGTCTTAAATATATGAATTATTATGATCTCAGATTATTTCTCTGAACAATTACAGTATGAGAAACTCGAGTTTGGTGTGAAGACAAAAACCTTCACCTTCCATCTGAGAAGTGTCATCTTAGCTTCGATTAAAATAACGTAGAAGTTATTTTCCTCGGTGTTCATGATTCTCACGTACCTGGTTTTCCCTTTCAGTCGTTTCCGACAGTAGGTGACTTTGTAGGCATTGCCCACAAAGTATTCCTGGTGAGAATTTTACAGGGTAGTTTATCATTGCTTTCCCCAACCCCTAATTTTATCAGGGATCGAGACCGGCATATGGCTCGGATGTATTCATGATTGTAATCCATGTGTGTTCACGGGACCCGTTTGCCTCTTCAGGGGGACGAAAAACTGGAGTTTTTGGATGAAAAAAAAATCCCTACCTCCGTATGAGATCTGCTAACTCACGTTTAGTCGAAAGAGACCAGATAACGGTTCCTCACGTCGCTGACGGGAATCGAACCCAGGTCTTTCCGACCAAAGGGCTTCGTCTGTACTGACTGAGCCACGGAGGCTCGATTCTCACGTAGACTTTTGAAAAAAATGGCCCAACGAGAGAGAGAGAGAGAGAGAGCTGTTGGAGGCAACGTCATCAGGAATCTTTGAGTTCAGTCAAAAAGATTTCGTTATGCCTGCAAGTCTATAAATTTCCAATTACATTTTTCTGTCGTAAGATGAAAATGATTATTCAACTACAATCAAAATTGTAGTTGAATAATCCTGTTCGTGTATCCGAATTTCTTAGAAATCCGTATCAGGACTATCGGGTACGAATTATTTGAAACAATCAGTGAAATCATAGTCTATGATTGCTTTAGCAACTGGGACAAAAACACAAACATATAAATAAAATTACGAAAAAAAAAAAACCCGCTGGCAGATTTCAACAATAAAAGTAGGGAGTAGTTTCGATGTGCTTTAAGTGCACAAATAAAACAATTCTCCGTCGCGGAAATATTTTTCGGCGCAAAGCGCAGGGTTGCCGAGACAAGGGGAGGGAGGTGGCTCACCTGAATGTGTGGTGGTGTGTGAAACAACCGTTATTATACCTTCTAAATTCAACACGTGCTGACCATATGTGCCAATGGTTCCTGGTTGCTCTGGAACGCAGTCTTCGATCGTACTAAAAAAAAAAAAAAACTTGTATTCCTCGCATAACCTATTTCCAAACGCACTTGTGGGAGAATGACCACAGGCATTAATGACTGTTGTTCTAGAGAAAGTGTAATCATCGAACATACTGGGCGCTGTTTTCAATTAATCATGAGGAACTAGCCTCCTTCTTCTGCCAGAAGCATAATATTTCCTACTTTTGGATTGCACGCAGTGACGTCACTGCAGTGCTATCTCTACCACCCGAAGCGAATTTAAGGGAACGATTATAAAACCCATTGAAACCTTGCTTCTATTACAGAACAGACAATATTTGCTCGTTAACATACTCTTATGAAGCATTTGGTCTGATTCGGTACATCGGAGCATTCGATACATGTAAAAATCAAGACTGTAGATCTCCAAATACGTCATGATGACAACTGCGCATGTGCGGTCCGTCCACAGTCACTTTTTGTAACACTTTACTAAAAATCAAGACCCAAAGACTTCATTCTGGGAAGATTAAATTATCTATATAAAGGATGTATCGATTTAAATTCTAAAGCCATATTAAACCTTACTGAGAGCTTATAATAATGTATCCTTAGGCCTAAGAATTAACTCAATGAACTCAGCCCACAAGCAGATATTCACTTTTTATTTACCTCTTTCGAAATGTTTGTTCATCAGAAAAGAAATGCCAGAAACATAAGAGGGCAAACACGTTTCTATCAGATCATAGCAGGTTGTTGTCCGAAAGTTATAATTTTCGTAGGTGTACTCTTGCATATATAAATTACTAAAAACAAAGGCTTCATTTTAGAGTGAATAAATTATTTCTGTAAAGAATATATCTATTCAAATTCTAAAGCCCATGCCGAAAGTTGTATTTTCATATATCCTTAGAAAATTTTCAATATAGCTTAGAAATTTAAGTGGATATATTATATTTTTAGTAAAATAATTTAATTATGAGAGAATATTAAATAATTCCTTTATTATTGGTAATTTATATACGCACCTATCAATAGTTTACTTTTGAAAATTATAACAATTTGATACGGCATAAGATAATCGTTTTGATAACTCCATGGTGTGAGATTTAGGCTTGCATTCTCGTGATTGCCAAGAATACTGAATTCACGCTGAAAGGAATAAAGGATGTACGAATTAGTCACCAACACGCACGTTCTTTATACTTAAACTTTTCTAACTGTTATACAAGCAAAATAGTTACCAGTTTAAAAACGACAATGTTCATAAAAGAAAAGTTAAATTTCCATCGTGTAATAATAATAATGAACCCACCCCACAAGATGGATTGATTACCCTAATATCGGAATGGATTCTCCTTCTGACATGCGCAGAAGGGTCTTTCATCTGTGGGTGTACAGTAGGCAGAGAAACCTTTTAAATAGCAAGGCAAGACAACCACCTGATGAAGTTTATACTATATTCTTATAATCTCGCAGGAAAGCTTCAATCTGGCTTTAAGATTCGAATACATGCATTTTATAGTATATCCTTTTCATAGAAAATGTAACAATTTCAAATAGCATTTTCAAATTATATAGAGCACATTTCTTCTTCTTCATCTTCAAGTGTCATTCCCTAGAAGGAAGTTGGCAACCATGTCACGGAACCTTTTTCTTTCTTTGGCTGCTCTGGAACATTTATGGTAATTCAAGTCAGTCCAGTCCTTAATGTCTTCAAGCCACATTCTCCCGGGTCTACTTCTCCCTCTTTTCCATCCAATTTCCCTTCTAATATTAATTTCTGAATGCCTTCTTGCCTAGTTAGATGTCCAAAATATTTAAGTTTTCGCTCTTTAATTATTTTCATTAATATTCATTTCATTTTTGCTTTCTTTAAGTCATCTTCGTTTTTCATTTTCTCTGTCCATGGTATTCTCAACATTCTTCTGATGGTCCACATTTCGAAAGCTTCTAATTTTTTCTCTGCTTCTTTATTTAGAGTCCAAGTTTCACTGTTGCAGAGAAGGCGTGACCAGATGTAGCATTTTATTCATCTTTTTCTTGTGTCTATATTAATGTCTCTGGATGTTAGAACAGTTTTCATATCAGTAAAGGCTTTACTTGCTATCTCTATTCTTCTTTTTATTTCAATTTTCTTTTTGTTAACAGTTATATTCAGTTTCTTATTTCTTGGTTCTTTTGATATAATCATGCACTTTGTTTTCTTTAGGTTAATAATTAGTCCCATGTCTAAGCGTCTGTTGTAAATTTCTGTGATTAAGTTTTGAAGATCATCTTCAGATTCAGCTATAAGAACTGTGACATCTGCATACCTAAAGTTGTTGAAGTTCCTACCTCCGACTTTTACACCCTTCAGTTCTGAAATATTTTTAAAAACTTGATCACTATATATATTGTACAGTAAGGGTGATAAGACACATCCTTGCCTTACTCCTTTTTTGATTTCAAAGTTGCCAGAATATGTATTTTTATATCTTATTGAGGCCATTTAATTCCCGTATGTATTTGTAATTATACGTAGATCTTTTCCTTTTAATCGATTATTCTGTAGGATATGTATCAATTTCTTGTGATCTATTGAATTAAATGCTTTGGTGTAAGCTTTTCTGGTTGTCAAGGCTTCTTTCACATAATGTTTTCAAATTGAAGATTCCTCCTCTTGTACCTTTTGTCTTTTTGAAAACCAAATTGAGTGTCTTCTATTTCTACTGACAAAGTGTCTTTTATTCTTTCTAGGATTATTCTCAGTAGTAATTTTGTAACATGGCTTGTTAAACGAATTTTGGGAATAGTGACAAAGATGGATTTCCTTAAATCATCAGGGATGTATCCTAGATGTTATTAAAAATAACCTTTAAGTCATTAAGTGTGTTTTCATTTACTTTCTTTAACAATTCAATTGGGATCTGATCAGGGCCTGATGTTTTATCTGTTTCCATTTGACTTGAGCGTATTCTATTTCTTCATAATTAATTGGTTCACCTCCCATATTTTGTATATCTGGTGCGTCTGTGCGAGAAGAGTCAAACAGTTCTTTTCCATATTCTTTCCATCTTTTTATGATATCTTGTCTCTCTAGTAACATTGTTCCATTTTGATCTTTTATGCAAGGATTATGGTTGAAATTTTTCTATTTATTTGTCAGGGCTTGGATTGATTTATGCATTTCTTTACTATTGTGTTTCTTGTGCAGTTCCTCTATTTCTTTACATTTTTCATTTAGCCACTTGTCATTAGCCTTCCTGCATTCATTTTTTATAATTTTACTGAGTATTCTATACTGTTGTGAACTTTTATTTTTTCGTCTTTCATTCATAAGTTCTAGTATTTCAGTCATCCAGGGTTTTTTCTTATTGTATTTAATTTTTGGGATAACCTCGTTAGTTGTCTTATATATTGCACTTCTAAACTTTGACCACCTGTTTTCGATTTCCTCTGTGTTAGCAAGTATATTGTCCTCTGTTTTATATCCTACATGATCTAATTTCTTCCTAATTTCTGAGTTAAACACCATTATGTTGTCAGGTATATTCAGAGCTGTCAAGTCTTCCAGTATGATTGTTTTTAGAAATGTTTTTTAGCTTAATTTTTAAAGTGGACACAGCAGGGTTATGGTCTGAACCTATATCAGCAGCTGGGTATGTTTTTATGTTGGTTATATTATTTTTGTATCTATTATTTATCATTATGAAATCTATTTGGTTTCTTATAGAGTTATCTGGGTTTGTCCAAGTATACAGTCTGCGCTTTGGAAGTTGAAAGAAAGTATTCTTTATGCGCAAGTTGTTTTGAATGCAGAATCAATCTCTCATCTCTTTCATTTCTGTCGTCTACTCCAAATTTTCCAACAACTGGATTTTCTTCCCCTTCTCCAACCTTTGCATTCAAGTCACCCATTACTATGAGTATTCCATTTGATTTTACATATTCAATAGATTTCTGTAAGTTATTATAAAAATCTTCTATTTCTTCATCATTGTGAGTCATCGCAGGGGCATAAACCTGGATGATTATGATGATAAAAGGCTTTGCGGCTAATTTAATAAGTATTATTCTTTCGTTTATGGGCCACAGCCCCATTACAGATTTAAAGATGTCTTTCTTAATCATGAAACCCACTCCATATTTGCTTCTCTACATGCTTCATGGAGAGAAGCAATTATGGAGTGGGTTTCACTTCGTGCTTCTCTCCACCAGAATATACAAATGTAAAGCCATCTTTTTCTAGTTTTCCCATGTTAGGCCATCTTGTTTCACTGATTCCCATCACATCAACTTTAAGTCTTTTTATTTCCTGTATAAGGGTATCAAAATTCCTTAGTTTATATAATGTTCGCACGTTCCAAGTTCCAATTTTCAAGACTCTGTTTCTTGTTTTTTAAAACGCACATTTAACCCAGAATTATAAGAATGCTTATTTAGATTGAAACGATAGTCATAGTGATTTTCTTTTATATACTTTGACCGTCCGGTTGACCAAGTGGATAGAAATTCTCCAAGAACCGACTTATACCATGAATCCTGTGGATTATTCATGGCCAGAAAATAGCAGGGATTATGGATAGCTTCGCACAAGGTTAATGTGGTATTGTTCATAATGATTCGGGAGCGAGATACGTAAGACCTTTACGACAGCTCATTCATCAGCTAATTTCTGAATTTATTATTATTTTTATTTTTAAATTAGTCTCTTATAGAAGTTCAAGCACTCCCTAAAGTTTGTGTATTGGAGTAGACTATTAAATATATCTGAGTCCGAATAGTAATCATTTATTATTTCTCTTTGGGGGTTATATATTTCATGCCTACTATTCTGAAGAAGTAAGATTTTGTCTGAGGTTTATTGACATACTAGTAATCAGATTTTAATAACAGTATTGTCGGTTACATGGTACATACCCCGAATATTACGACCAAGTCATCCCAGTAGTTGGAAGAGGTTGGTACTCTGTACCACATCGTCAGGATAGTTTCCCGGAGATCTGAGAGTGTTCGCAGTGGAGGATTCAAACGCCAGATCTCTCTCTCTCTCTCGATCCATATAATCCTACAGATGTTTTATGAGATTGAGTGTCTACTTCAGAGGCTCATGATTAAGAGGTTCCGCTGCAGTGGTCTGAGAGATACTGACATTGTGTCCTGGTCAATTCTATGGTCAAACGTTCTAGAATTTTTCGTTCATTCATGGACTTTCTGCGTTTATGAGAACTGGCGAATCGTGGGTGGCCACCTTTGGCCTGGCGACTGCTGTTCTTTTCAACACCTTGGAACAACTTAATTACTTCTCTGCCCGAAACAGCCCAGCACTGGCACTTTCTGGATATGGTGTACTGTTGTTCCTTAACCGGGACATTACATTAATGTCTTTTTGAAGTCCGTCAGATCAAGTCCCTTGCTCATGTCGATCAGAAACTTCGAATGAGCAGTATTTGAGACACCTCCAGTATCGTCTGTACTGCCCCTCAATGTGATTCAAGTGCCATCTGACGGGATGTTGTGGCCGATTATAAAATAAGGAACACTTCATTATATTTTGACTAGACCGTGCAAATGCATGCCTAATCACGGTATTTCCCT
Organism: Typopeltis vanoorti; assembly: GCF_054136105.1. Lineage (NCBI taxonomy): Eukaryota > Metazoa > Arthropoda > Arachnida > Uropygi > Thelyphonidae > Typopeltis > Typopeltis vanoorti. Next base: position 151,074,380 of record NC_143555.1, read on the forward strand.
GCTTGTTGATAGTTGAATAGGGTCAGTTAATCTCCTATCATATGGTTTGTCTTCTTGGTTGTAAGTGGGTTACCATCTTTCTATCCGGATTCACGTTGCATGTGATGGTGGAAGGATCTTCATCATGAAAATATGAGATGAAAATCTCGTATTTTCATAATAACTTCCCAACTGATGCCAGCGTTCCACAATGTTATGTTTTTTCACCGATTCGCTTCGAGTTGACGGCACATCTAATCCATAATACTTTTCTATCTCGTTTGTCAAACTTTGTACTTTACATTAACCTGCATAATTACAGAATAAGTGCGTGAAAAAACACGTAAATACAAAACATAACGTGTTTTTGTATCACACTGAAGTTGGACTTGTTTTTTCCTTAAAACTTTTAACATCTGCTGCGGTTACGTGTTTTTTCATTTTTAACCTGTCGCTACACACTTCCATAATTCAAAACGTCAATAATTTGAATTCAATAATCTTAAATTTTGATCTCCAAAACCACTCTTTTCAGTTCGTTTTACTTTTGACAACACCGAGGCCTAAGGACAAGAGGAGATTTCTTTTTTTGGCATAATTCTAACCTCTAATCTTTCATGGCATCATCATATTCTGGGTAATCTTAGAAATTAGTCTTCTTTTCTGCTGAAGGCGTTACTTATCTCTCACGAACTCTATTTATGGATACCTTCAACAGCTTATGTTTCTATATCCTTTTGTTGCATGTATCAGTCAATTTCCACAAGCCACAAACGTTTCAAATTATCTCCGCACGAAGCATTCCTTAGGTCAGAGTTCCGGGCCGCAGCACATATCATGCACCTTAATCAATGACCGCACGTTTCCTAGAATAGATATCTCCGTACTTCACTCGCACTCAGAGGCGGCTGAGTCAAGGCCAGGCCGCGCTGGCCTTAATAACCCAATCCATACGCAAGTGAGCAGCGCCTGATTTTCAAACATGTTTGAACTTGTCGCAGCATTTAAAACCATTCCAGACGAATATTAAGTTTGATAATTTTTCGGAACACTTATTCACATTCACTTTCCGTGGAACCTAGTTTGGGAAACGCTGCTTTAGGTAACAATATTGCAATATTGTTAGTAGATCACAAGTAAGATTGAGAAAGTCATTATCATCAGATAACAAATGGAATTGCCCTTCAAATGATATCCAGTGTCATTAATGTACAAATTAAGTACCAACGACCCCATGTACAAAGCATTGAGGAATACCATTGGTAAATTGCCTTATCTTGGATTCTCCTTTTTCGTATATCTTGGTGTCCAAAACTTAAGAACAACCAATAAATTTTTATCTGTATATGAAAAAATAAAAAAATAAAATCATGACTACTGCTAAATTAAACAAATCTCATGAACAGTTAACACAACACTAATGAAAGTTGCTGCTTTCGGCAACAAAAAGATAGAGCAGGTGGCGCCACTAGTTTCTTCTATTTTCGAAAAGTTTTCGGTTTCTTTTTGGACAGAGGGTGTATCCTTGACATAAGTGAAAATTCCACATGCTTGGCAACATTCAGGGTCAAGACTATATACCGCCCCCAGACAGAAGCATATCGGCTGACTTGGATATGAAGAAATCCATAGATGTATTTAGGACAAATCTCTAATGACATCCTCGATTTCTGTATCACGCGCTATTTTATCTAACTATCTCTTGGTAGGTGCATAAATAAAATTTCCTTCTTCTCGAGTTGCTCTTTCTCCTTCGGATTTTCTCTCCGTAATCAATGCCTCATAATAATTACCTTCACCGAGCTCCTTGAAGTATTCTGGAGATGCGTACCTCTATTTTCCTTTGCACTGCCGCAGGCCTATACAAGCAAGCTACTAATACTTTAATTTTTTAAAATTTATACTAGACAGTGTTAGATGCAGTGTTTCTCACCATCCTTACTTTCCTCAAGATAAACTTTACTGTTGTTGGTTGGATTCTTCTCATCAACATCTGTTTTCTCTCTCTCTCTCTCTCTCTCTCTCTCTCTTTTTTGGAATCCGGAATACCAACACCGTTAGTATTGGTATTCCGGATAATTGGTCACCTACGTCACCACATGTTCTAGGCAAGTATTTAGGAATGCTTCTGGTCAGTAATCGTCAATAGTGTTGATTCCAATGGGAAAAACAAAGGATCTTTCGGAGTTCAATAAAGGCCTTATTGTGAGTGCCCGTCTGGCTGGAGCCGCGAGTTTCAAAACAGCAGAACTGACTGGTTTCTCAAAAGTTAAGATATTCAGGCGTCTGAGAAAATAGACAAACAGAACGTCCTGTGTTCATCCCTTGGCGCCATTCTACCAAATATCTGGGAGTTCATCTTGATAGACGTCTAAACTTCAAGTGACATATGGATAGTGTTGCCACTAAGGCAAGTCAGACTATAGCACAGCTATATCCACTTTTGAACAGGAACAGATTCCTAAGCATAAGCAACAAAATCTTACTTTTCAAATCGGTAATCAGACCGCAACTAACTTATGCCTCTCCAACCTGGGGTCACACGACTAAAAGCAACATCAACAGACTTCAGATAATATAAATGCCTAAGAATGGCATTTAATGCCCCATGGTTCATCAGAAACATTCAGTTACATCAAGAAGCCAATCTTCCAGATATTAAGACCTACATGACAAGCATTGCGGAGAAATTCTTCACAATCACGGATAATCACCCAAATCAGCTAGTTCGACAGGCAGCGGACCACAAGCCCTCAGATCGTTTCAAACATAAAAAACCGAAATCCTCCATCGCAAGAGAATGCTGATACAGCCTCAATGCTCAGAATGAGCGGGTAAATTACCCACAATAATCTTATCACCCACAATCTAAAATCCAGATGAAGGGATAAAGAATCAAGGACTCAGTCCATCAACCAATTAAGTTCAAAGTTCAAAGTATAGCATATAGCATACCAGGACCGTGGGATGCGGTGATTAATTAATATGAGGCTCGGCTGTTGCTGTTACCCCCTGGGGCGAAGAGATTCGAGAGTTTGAGTTCGCTTTCTTAAGGTTTTTGCCGTAAGGGAGCAATTTGAGTCTCGGGGAAAGTGTTCTCTGGCACGGCCCGCTGAGGGGCTTTGTCGGTGAATGCTTTTCTACGGAATATGAGCGGTTCTGCTAGATGGTGGTTGTGAGTGGAAGGCCATCACTGAATGGAGCCAACGCTGAGATGGACGGTCTTTCGCCCACGATTGAGTGGCCTAGCGATCGTCTGAATTTTTAGAGACGGCTTTACCTTAACATATGGCAATGCTGCAGCCAGTGAAGTTCTAACTGAGACTCGGCTATTGTTGTTACCCTCTTGCCATGATCTGAGCTTTAATAGCTCAATAACACCTTAACCGTACACTCTCCTCTACAGATAATGGGGAGATGAAAAGCATTCTTGCTTCGCCCCTTTAAGCCTTTAATGCTACTAACTGGAAAGAATTCGCGGTTTTTAAAGAAATCTACATTTTTATTCCAATTTTGTTTCCAAGACACAAATTTACTTTAATTTTCAACGGCCCGAGATATAAACCCTTTTCTACTGTATAGGGATTAAAAATAAGATTAAACTCTTTTCATACATCATCATTCAATCTTTGATATTTTTTTGAGAAAACATAATTCGAAACCAAAAGTTGAAGTTCTGGTTTCATAAATTCTGTGATTTTTTATTAACGAGTACACGCGTAAAAGTGCGTTTGTATCATCTTATCCTTTAACCCATTTTAAGCAGAATCCGACGGATTTTAATAAAACAGTCACGAAATCCTGTACTTGCTGGGGCTTTACCAACCGCTTAATTTCCTGCATATAAGTGCACAATTGTTCACTTCTAACTGCGAATGTGTAGCCCTCATTGGTACATAACGTTCCACCTTAAATTTGTCTCCAGAATTTGTAAAGTAAATTAGTTTAACTTCATTTGATACTCATACAATGCAAGAAGTTCAGCGTTGGACATCGAGATGGTGATTCCTACTTAGCTCATCTCATGCCTCAAGTATTAAAGGTTGATGTAGAGATCTCGAAAACAGAGAAAAAATGTATAAATTATATACTTAAGCAATTTTATTTTGATCAAGTGACATAAATATAGAATTTATTTATTTGAACATATTTTGATAACTGTCAAGGAAAACTCGTTTCTTGAGATTCTGTCTGGTTTGTAATTTGCCTGCTGAGGTTTGAAATTTGTAATATTCATCCATATTTTATTCAAGTGAATGCATCCATGTACAAGTAACTTCATATAGAAAATTTTTTATTTTATTTAAGAATACGATTGTATGAAAAATATTTTATTTCTATTAATGAAAAAAGATTATGTTTAGAAATCTTTCATTTTTATTCTAATTCTCTTAATATACCAAATTTATATTAATATAAATCTACGTTATGAATTCTCTATTCGACTGTATTTGAATAGAATGGAGGAGGCGGATTTCAAGAGTGAGACTTATGAGTCCTTTTTAGGACTTCCAGGGTAGCGGATAGCAATGCTGTAGCCAATGAAGCTTTAACTGAGGCTCGGCTATTGCTGTTACCCAGCCATGACTAGAGCTTTTAGCTCATAACACCCCATCCACATAGATTTTCTTCATTCAGATGACGGGATAAAGAGTCAAGGACTCAGTCCATCGCCCAGTTCTTATTAGAACTATTTGAATAGAGATTAATGAAAAAGAATCAATCGACCGTGAGATGCGGTGATTGATTCATTCAATCCAATATCCTTGGAGGGTAATAGATGGCAATTCTGTAGCCAATGAAGTTCTAACTGAGGCTCGGCTATTGCTGTTACCCTCCTGCTATGATCAGAGCTTTAATTGCTCAATAACACCTTATCCCTACACTGTCCTCTACAGATAACGGGGAAGATGAAAAGCATTCTTGCTTCGCCCCTTTAAGCCAGTCCTTATACGGACTATTTGAATAGCTGGTGAGGAGGAGATGGAAGAAGGTCCTTTTTTAGGGCTTCTAGGGTAACAAATGGCAATGCTAAACAAATGGCAATGCTATAGCTAATGAAGTTTTAACTGAGGCTCGGCTATTGCCGTTACCCAGCCATGTATAGCGCGTTTACCTCAATAACACCACATCCACACAGATTTTCTTCATTCAATTGACGGGATAAAGAGTCAAGGGCTCAGTTCATCGCCCAGTTCTTTTAAGAACTGTTTGAATTTCTTCTTTTAACAATCTGAAAATTATTGTTTTTTAATTTATAACATTTTATATCTGAAAGGTTCCTAAGATTACTTCGTTGTCTGTTGGCTCTAAAGAATGTGTTTTCCTCTCACTTCCCGAATCACGTGACGATGGCACCGATATCCCCCCCCTGCAACCCCCCATCATCTAGGGAAATCGAGCGTTTCCCGGATATCACAAAATGTCCAGAATTTTTATGAAATCGTCATCCGTGATGAACAAACACACGAAATACAAAAAAGAATGTTGGTTTTATTTTTATTCTACACAAAGAAAGCGTTTTCAAAATATTTTTTAAATGAGTAATGTTAGCACAGAATACCAGTTGTTGAAGAGCGACTCCTGTCTTCAGAATGCATGGACGTGTGCAGCCAACCAAAGAATTGTTTGTCGCCTGCAGTACTAGTGCTTACTATCTCAGTTTAGAGTAACCATAGGATCATTCATTTTCACCTTCACTGCCCACATCATCTAAAACCATTATACCCGCTTAGCTGAAGATATTCTTGATGTCGAGCGTAGTAATGGTGTTTCGACAAGTGCATCCTCGTCAGTATGGTTCCAAAGTAATTTTTCCCTAATTCACAAAGGCTAAACCCTATCGAATGTTAAATCTTAAATTTGTGTCATAATAATAATAATAATAATAATAAAGAACTGATGATCGCTTGTCTAACACGATGAAAGAACAGAATGCCGTCGTCATTAAATGCTTATAAATCCTTAATTACGGCAGAGGAGGTCACGCGACTTACAACGTCCCCATACGCATGGCTATGAGAACAATAATTACGTACTGTATGAATAAATTTTTCAAAAAATTAGATTTAAAATACCATAAAGCATAAACTTTCAAATTTAGGCTTAATCCTTATCTGATCCAAATAAGGAATCTGATATCCAAATAGTTTAAAGATTGGATATCAGATTCACGTTCAATTAATTTTAACCATTAGAATATGGATTTAATAAAACAATTATTACATAACTAAATATAAACAAAAATAGTCAGGACATTTAAATCTAATGGGCAACTGCCAAAATGCTATACAGATAAGTATTAAATCTATAGTAAAATATAAAATATTTTATATTTTACTATAGAGTAAAATATAAAATAAATGAAAAAAAAAAATAAACAAACATAGAAATGGAAGACCAAGAAAGCAATGATATGAGACTGAAACACTTGGCCTAAACTCCATGACAGAAAGAAGAAGAGTTAATAAAAAAAAATAAGATATGTTTTCAATCTCAACAGTCACCTTTTGGATGAAAAAATATGGGCTCGACTTCCCCCTTTTACGATGCGAAGATCCGATTCAACAAAGGGCTTTCTACCAGAAGGTGAGTTAGCTGGTCCCATGCGGAAGTGGGGGGGGGGATTTTGTTCTCTCAGAAACTCTACATTTTTCTTGAAAAAGCAAACGAGCCGGTGAGCACTCTTATCTATAGACATACGTCATTCAACAGAGGACGGTGGGCTACAATAAAAGTCTGTAAATCCTTATCTATGGATCCAACCAAACCTAGAATGAATAATCTCAGAATTAAGATATTTGTACATATTAGTAATTAGTACTTTATAAAATATAGGAAACATAAGCAAACGTTAAACATAATTTTTCCTCCAGCTCAGTTTGCCGACTGCCAAGGAATCGAGGGATGGTGCTTTTGTCATAAACATTTTGTAGGAAAATATTTGTTGGCAATAAGAGTTTTTTTTTTTTTTTTTTTGTTAACTGTACTTAATTTTTGGTGTGAAGAGGCATGGAAGTATCTATCAGATATTTCAATGTTGGTTTCCTGTAGATGGAGATTCAATCTTTTCCAAACGCTTTGCTTAGTTTCAGGCAAGAAATGAATTCAATCATTGGATTCTACTTCACAAGCACATCTTATGTTGGTATATACACCCTCTGTCCAAAAAAAACCCCGAAAACTTTTCGAAAATACAATAAACTAGTAGCGCCACCTGTTGTATCTTTTTTGTTGTAGAAAGCGACAGCCTACATTAGTGTGTGTGTCAACTGTTTATGACATTTGTTTCATTAGAAGCCGAGTTATAGTGCCAAGGGTGACAGTGTGCTTTGACGAACTGCCGGAAAATAAGTTTCAAACAGAGAGCTGCGATTGACTTTTGTGTTAAACTTGGAAAAAATTTTACTGAAACGAACCAAATGCTTCAAAAAGTATACGGCGATGAATGCTTATCCAGTACTCAAGTTTACGAGTGGTTTAAGCGATTTCAAAGTGGTCGTGAGACGCTTGAGAACGACGAAAAGACGGGCAGTCCAAAAACTGGACTGAGCGAAGTTAACATCCTAAACGTGAGTGATTCCATCAAAGAAAACCCGAAATCGTCTGTGAGATTGATTGAAGATGAATTGGGGACTCCAAAATCAACTGTGCACAACATTTTAACCGAAAGTTTGGCCTTCGTAAATTGAATTCGCGGTTTGTTCCCTACAAGTTGACCGACAGCCAAAAAATTTATCGAACTGAACACGGCAAAGACCTCATTAAAACCGCTCGTAAAGACTCAAACTTCTTTGAAACGATCTTTACTGGTGTCGAAACGTAGTGTTTTGAGCATGAGCCCGAAACAAAGCGCCAGAGTGCTGAGTGGAGACCACCAGAAGAGGGGCATCCGAAAAAAAGTCGCTTGGAGAAGTCAAAAGTAAAGACAATGCTGATTTGTTTCTACTATTCCAAGGGTATTATCCACAAAGAACTCTTTCCGCCTGTCCAAGCGGTCAATGGTGAGTTTTATCTCGAAGGTTTGAAGCGATTGATACCGAGAATTCGCCAAGTACGGCATGAATATCGTGACAGCCGACCGTTTGTCAAAACACACTGTCACTCTTGGCACTATAACTCGGCTTCTAATGAAAAAATTTCATAAATAGTTGACACAACACTAACGAAGGTTGCCGCTTTCGACAACAAAAAAGATACAAGAGGTGGCGCTACTAGTTTCTTGTATTTTCGAAAAGTTCGGTATCTTTTTGGATAAATGGTATGGAAAGCCAGTTTAAAGTAATTTAAATTAAGAGGATATTAAATCCCACATTGTTTTAAAACCGAATAAGAAACTCAAGGATTGGAAGCAGAGAGTTTCTTGCCGAATATAGTAAACTATAAAGTATCGGCGATTACTAGCGTGAGCTAATGCAAGTGACCCTAGTACGTAGTACAATACCGGAGAACTCGCAGCAGTTCTCCGGTATTGTACTCCGGTCTAGGTAGTGACCTCCCACCATAATGAATAACAGCATATATTTCCTAGGAAATGTGTTTTTACATTATGGAAAATAGCGATCAGAACTTTATCACCTTTGTTACGAGTTGTCCGGTATTGTACTACGTACTAGGGTCACTTGCATTAGCTCACGCTAGTGATCGATACTTTATAGTTTACTATATTCGGCAAGAAACTCTCTGATTCCAATCCTTGAGTTTCTTATTCGGTTTTAAAACAATGTGGGATTCAATATGCCCTTAATTTAAATAATGTTCATATCGCCGAAATGAAGCTTATTAGCTCTTTATATTTAAGCACTTTAAAGTTGTTCCATTCAATCGTCCTTATAAGGACCGGCTTAAAGGGGCGAAGCAAGAATGATTTTCATCTTCCCCGTTATCTGTAGAGGACAGCATAGGGATAAGATGTTATTGAGCTATTAAAGCTCTGATCATGGCAAGATGTTAACAGCAATAGCAGAGCCTCAGTTAGAACTTCATTGGCGATGTTTAAGTAAAACCAACTCTAAAAATTAGTGCGATCTCTAGACCACTCGATAATGGCCGAAAGTCTAACTCAGCGTTGGTTCCGCTCAGTGATGGCCTTCCCCCACCGAGCAGAACCGTTCATATTCCGAAGAAAAGCATTCACCGACAAATCCCCTCACCAGGTCATGCCGGAGACTCAAATTGCTCCCTTAAAACCTTAAGAGAGCGAACTCAAAACTATCGAATCTCTGCGTCCCAGGGGGTAACGGCAACAGCTGTGCCTCAGTTAGAACTTCATTGATGATAACGTAAGTAAATCCAATCTCTAAAAATTAAGACGATTCCTAGACCACTCAATAGTGGCCGAAAGACCGTCCATCTCAGCGTTGGCTCCACTTAGTGATGGCCTTCCACCCACCACCACCGAGCAGAATCGCTCAAATTCCGAAGAAAAGCATTCACGGACAAAGCCCCTCACCAGACCGTGCTGGAAAACACTTTCTTCGGAGACTCAAATTGCATCCTTAAGGCAAAAACCTTAAGAAAGCATACTCAAACTCTCGAATGTCTGCGCCCCAGGGGTAGTAACGGCAACAGCCAGGCCTCAGTTAAAACTTCATTGGCTACAGCATTACCATTCGTTACTCTTACAGGGTTTCATCCATCCCTTCTTAAAAGAACTGGGCGATGGACTGAGTCCTTGACTCTTTATCATCATCTGAATGAAGAAAATCTGTGGATGGGATGTTATTGAGCTAAAAGCTCTAGTCATGGCTGGGTAACGGCAATAGCCGAGCCTCAGTTAAAACTTCATTGGCTACAGCATTGCCATTCGTTATATAGTATGTGAGTTATTAACAGGTGTCTTACTCATTTTAAATTTTGAATTTTAAAAATTCAAAACAATCAAACCAAATTTAAAACAAAAAACTAAAATATGAATTTATTATATTAATTATGTTATTTTATTTAAATTATAACACATTGTAGCTAAATATATATATATATATATATCCACATGAAGATTTCGACCAGACATGTTCGTCTGATTTATGAAATAGAACTTGCGATGGATGCTTATCGCATGATATTCAAATAAATTTGATGTGGGTCGGCTTGTAATTTTTAAATTTATGAGGTAAATTAAAGCAAGCTAGCCTTGCTTTCAGAGTGCGCATGAGCTAAAACGTAACATGCACATACAAGTTCCTCATTCAATCAACGTGTGTGTGTGTGTGTGTGTGTGTGTGTGTGTGTGTGTGTGTGTGTGTGTGTGTGTGTGTGTGTGTGTGTGTGTGTGTGTGTGTGTGTGTGTGTGTGTGTGTGTGTGTTGTGGTCTGAGCAGATCAAATAGGTTTGTCCTGAGTGAGTGTCCACTGCTACTTCCTGCCACTCTAAGCCAATCCAACTAAGGTCTTTTTGATACTGGTAATCCATCTCGTTCGGACCTCCCTCTATTCCTGACACTTTCGGGATCACTTAACATAATCTTTTGACCAAACAAATGTCCTGCATTCCGACAACATGGCCAAACCATCATAGTTCCTTAAATAAGATTGTGGTGAGAGGTGGATGACACTCCTTCAACATATCTCATCATTAATCACGAAGGTAAACCATCTTACTCCCAAAATACTCCTTTTACATATCTTGATCAAAATTATCAAGTCACCGACTATCACCTTTACTCCATGTCCCAGCTCCATAACTCAAAACAGAGAGAATTCGACTAGTGTAAATTTTAAGTTTTATTCTTGCTCATATTCTGCTGTCTTTCCAAACTTTTCATAAGTTTTTGAACACTCCTGAAGCTATTTGTAAACCTCTACTTACTGCATTCCTATGCTCACTAATATCAGTTCCTGACAGTGGCGGCTCGTGGCTTGAAATCGTGGGGGTTCTGCAACTTTCGAAATACACACTGTAAGTACGATAAAAATTAAAAAAAAAAAAAAAAAGGAAACATGAAAAAATATTGTCTATTATCGATAAAATTATACAGTTTGGTATGATTCAAAATTACTTAAAAATAAAATCCATTATCATAACCCCAATGATGTTCTAAAATAAAAACTATAACAAATGTTATGTCTTTAATTGTAATGTCTGAATATTTAAAGAGACGGAGTCAACACGATAAGCACTACGAACACTCTACTACTGGCGCAAACTGCATATAAACAATAGTGGAACTGCGCAACGGACAGTGCCGCATTACGCTAATAGCTCGCATCTCACTATGACGTGTGTATGCTTGCGCACGTAGCAATATGACACTGTGGTAAACAAAGTGCTGCTAGCATCCTTCGCCCTCCTAAGTACTACAAGATGGATTTTTATTATTTTTATAGAAAATAAGAGAATTGTATAGGTTTGTTGATGATAAAATTAAATATTACAAGCAAATATAAATAAATAAATTAATATATTTATATATCGAGAAAAATTGGGGGTGCTGCAGTTCCGCAGTGCCTGTGCACGAACCGCCCCTGGTTCCTGATCTACCAAGATATCCCAAGTGAGAAAGACTCGCTCGCCACAACATGCGCCCTTTAAGAAATAGAAGACTAATCTTTTATCACATTCTTTTCATTACTTTGCTTTATCAATAACCAAACCTAATTGACATTGTCAAGTGCAGCAATCAAGTAGATTCCTCACGCCCCCTTTATTTGTGGGAGAAATGAAATTCTTTCTTCAGTTACAAGGCGAAATAGAAAAGGGGTGATAGGACATATGTCGGCTTTGTTCAAGTCATTTTAAACCATTCCTTAAATAATTTATTCATTCCTTCTCTTATCATACAAAGCAGCCATAATGTTAAGAAAGTTCTCAGGCATTAAATAATCGCTTAAATCTTCCATAAATTTCGCCTATCAGCTGAATCAAAAGCCTTTTGAAAGTCAAGAAAATGTGACGACAGGTTTCTGAAATTCTCTCGAAGACCTGCCTCAGTATAAAGGCGTGTGTGCAGCTTCTTCCCATCTTGAATTGTGTCTTGTTGATCTCCTACGTCGCTGGCCAACTAGGTCCGTTATTCCCGGTTAGTAGTACAATGAAGAGGACCTTATCTGGAATAGACAATAAGCTGATTCCTCTATAACACACACACACACACACACATGCAATCTATTATCTTATCCCATTTTGGCAGTTTTTGAAGTTTTAATTTACTGGTGGCCTGTCCAACTTCCGATGGATTGATGGGACTGATATCAAATTGGGAAGTCGAACACATTATTTTCTTCACTAAGGATGATTGGGTTACTAGACTGAATATTGTTTATAATTTTAAAATGCTTCTCCCTTCTCGTTGGTTATTTTAATATTTTAATATTCACTCATTTGTCTTTCTTCTTATATTAGTCATTGGTAACTTCTTATCTTCAATCTCTCTTACTGCATTACCTCTTAGGCTGTTAAAGCACAAGGTTTTTAAAGTATTTTCTACTGTGTCTTTACTTGTTTGTTAATTTTTCTCTCCCTTAATATAAGTCTATTCTCATTATCTGAGTGTTGCTCCAGCCTCTTACCCACCTTCTCTTCTTTCAGCAATTAACTGCCTGCCTCACTACTCAAATAATTCTGTCTTTTCCTTCTAACTCCTAAAATATTTTGATTGGTTTCATGCACCGCTATCTCTGCAGTTACGTATTTCATACTGTTCCTCACCAACTTGTCCATTTACTATTAATTGGGACATTAATTATGTTCTAGTGAACACTATCAGACGATACATTTACTTGAGAATGCCATAAGGCATTCTCAAGTAAATTCATGAAAAAAACACGTTTATTTTCATGAATCCTTAGTAGGTGCGTAGTAGTTAACCACATTGGTGGATTATTAGCATATCTGTCATGTAACGATCCTACACTTTACTGATGTTTGCCATCGTCCTGTTTTGAATATATGGAATCGAATGCTATTCTTCTGAACGTCTTCTTTTCCTGTCCATCTGAAAACGTTGTTTTCTCTTTCAATGATCAGATTTACAGCAGAAGAACACGCGGTTCGTATGGATACTTTTGTTTTTTCTTGAAAACAAGTGCCGAGGGAAGCCAGAAGGAGCCCGTCAGCTGGAATTCTCTGCATAATTTTATAGGAATGAATCAAATCATGAAGTGATTGGGATGTTGTGTGTGTGGAGGGGGAGAGGGGAGTATTCTCAATAAACCAGAGTGCGTTCATGATATTTCCTTTCCAGAACTCCATCTTCGGAATTGTCCAAGTCTGAATGATTCCACAACTTCGACGATGTTCCCGTTTAAACACCCAATCGCGCTATTTTCTGATATTCACGGTGAGTGGATTTTTGTCTTGCCTCAGCGAACTGCACGAGTTGCTCTCAAAAGAAAGTCGGCTTCTGGATTGAAGGCATTTGATGTTTTCAGTTTAATCAATGCACTCATGAGATGCTTACGGTAACGATCTTTTTTTATCGAGACAGAAGTACAGCTCGCTGTCTATCCTCCAATAAGAAGTATTTTGTTTTAAATATAAAATTTAAAATAAACCCAAGTTAAGCAAATTAGTCATAAAATGAATAAAAAACAGTACAAACATTTTAAAAATTAATTTACCCAGGGTTTTGGTGTTGACACCATTCATAAGATCCCCACAATCGAACCAAGAATCTTTTTGATTATATGCTATAAACAATTTTACGACGCTTCGCTTTACGACGATTCGATCATACGACGCTTTTCAGTGATGACTGAACGCCCATTTATGCGACGCTGCATTCGCTAATACGACGGTTTATAGCGTTATGACGGTTCTACTATGTTATACGACGTATAACCGGGATATGTCTGTAGTCCATCGTTTCGAATTACTTTGACAACTTTTGATACTCAACATCTCACTTTGCTCTTTCAAAGTAAGCATTATTGTATTCAAAAGTATTCAAAGTATCTGAAAAGTACTTTCCACTAAAAGTATATAAAGTATTCTCTTATGAATTATTCAAATGATTCATCTATTCAACTCTAAGTATTACATTCAACTTATTCAAACTGTTCTCGTATTCAAAGTACGTAAAGTATTATTTTATTCAAAGTATCCAAAGTAATCCAGTATTTAAATTATTCAAAGTATCCTTGAGTTCAAAATCATTCGTGCATTAAAAGTATTCTTGTGTTAAAGTACTCAAAGTAGTTTTGGATTGAAGAGTAGTTTGCCTTTAGTGTACCAAAAGTATTCCAAGTATTGTAATATTCAAACTGATTTTGTATTCAAAGTATTTTTGCATTCATATATGTCATGAAGAAATGAGTCAGTGAGATGGTCGTCCAATAATCCATAGATGAAAAAGGAACATGAAATGAGGGATTTAAATTAAAACTAAAATGTATGAACATTTATTTTTTGTGACATAGATCCAAGGGACAACATCATAATATACTCTTTCAAAATAAGCATCCTTGTATTCAAAAGTATTCAAAGTATCTGAAAGTATATAAAGTATTCTCTTATGAATTATTCCAATTATTCTTCTGTTCAATTCAAAGTATTACATTCAACCTATGATGAATATCATACAGAAATAGCCAAGAACCAAGAAGAAATAGCCATAATCTTTTAAATATATATTAAGGGGAGCATGAACAGCCTCGTCACAAGACACTATCAAGGAAATATAGTTTTCTTTATGCTTTTATGTCTGTTTGACTGCGACCAGTGTCCAGCTAGCGGATCGAAATACTTCATACAAGAATATCTGTGGATGACATCTGCTTCTGTGATATTTTGAATTATAAGTAGAAACACACGATCTAATTGGTGATGGTAAAAGTTTCCCTTTAGTTGTAACTACTGGATGAAGGAGGGGGGGGGTGAACAGGTTTTTATTATTCAGATTCCGACACATCATTCCACAAGTTTTCCTTATTTGTGATTTCCTTGTGCGATACTTTTCCTGTTTCTTGTCTCGCAACAACAGGTAGGATTCCCATTGTAATAGGTTAGTGTTGCTGGTGTCTCGAACACAATTAACTGTGTCACAGTTGCCATAATCCGTGAATTATGGGAAGTAAGCGAAGCCCCGAGGGCCGGTCATTAATCTACGGCAAGCGAGACAGGATTCAAAATTCTCTAGACTGTTCAGAAACTGGTTGAAACAAAACAAGTTTCCCACGTAGCAGTTTTAATCAATTAACCTATTGAGTCACATTACAAAGATCTATAGACTTCTGTTCTTACTGTCAGTTACGGTTATACTATCAGTTAATTATAAAAAAAAACTATCCGTTTTCTTTTTTTATAATTACAAAATACTTTTAGTTAAAAATAGAAGAAAAAAAGAAAGAAAAATAAGGATAGTAAGAAAAAGGGAAAAAAAGCAAAATTAGAGTATATTGACTGCATTGTGGCTCCATCTACCGTGAAAATGTTAAACGTACCAAAACTTAGTTTTTTTTTTTAAACAATAACGTATTTCTGTTAATACAATATATGTACATAAGGTGTAATTTAATAACAATAACACAGCCCAATAATCTGAAAAATTTATAGTAACTGAGCGCTAAGAATATTTTAATCCTATTTTTATTACTGAATCAGAGCTTTATTTAGTAAAGATTACACCAATATTTATATTTAAGCAGTAAATCTCCTGTATGTTTATATAAGTAAACACACAGGAGATTTACTGCTTAAAATCAAACCAGGAGTTAATTTTGTTTTCGTTGACTGGTCTTGTATCGGCTTCCCTTATTTTTGTTGTTACACTATTCAAAACAAATCTTATCAATACTTAGCACACACTTGATCAACTGATTGAAGTACAGTAATCTGAGTGGGCCATCTTCCTGAAGTACTCTCAATGTGTCATATGGTACAATCAGGTTGTCTTTTTTAGGGCTTAATAAATAGCTCAGGGTTTAATAAATACCGAATATCTATTCATTACTTATTTCTAAGCCTATTTCTAACCCTGCTATTCAAAGGTCCAGTATAATTTTTATTTCATTTTATATATCTATCCCAATGGCTTTAACAGGCCTTTAAGGCCTACAACCTTCCAAGCATGCTTGGATTTCGTAACCGAAATACGAGGATAGAATGGTCACTCCTATGCCTCAAGGTATTCTTGGCTGTATCCCTGTGTGTGTTCACGGGGCCGGTTTGCCTGCTTGCGGGATGAAAAACACCAGATAGACTGGCGGAAAAAACCCTACTGCCCGCGCCCAAGACCGGCTAACTTGGCTATGGCTGAGGAAGATCCTTCAGCTCCTCACGTCTCCGACGGGAATCGAGCCTAGGACACTCCTTCCCCAGGCATATGGTTGCGAAGCGCAAAGCCAATAGGCTAACCGCGCGGACCTTCATTTTACATACAGGGTGTTCGGGATAAATTTGACATATTTATAATTAATTATATTTTTCCGTAAGTTACATGTATTAACACACACTTCTCTTCATTTAAAAGTTTGGACCCTTCTTCATTCATATACAAGATGTCAGAAAGGATGGATAGCTGGAACCCACCTGAATCATGGAAGAGAATAACTTGTATCATGATGATTCGTGCCCGCCATCAAAATAAGGATATTACGACTGCTGCCCAATGCTCCCTGAATACAGTAAAAACAATCAGGCATGAACTAGAGACTTGCAATGGTGACTACGAGGATGTAGCAAGAAGAAAGATCCCTAGCAGACGATCTGATTGCGTTCGTACAGCAGAATTCCTCGCAAATCTGCAGGAACAGGTGTTGAAGAACCCTGGCATTGGAATTCGGGCTTTGTTCGTGGAGTTGCTAACTGTAGTCAAGCCCTGGATAACAAGGGTAGCCAATGGTAGGCCGTATGTATGGCAGCAGGATTCGGCCCCTTGCCACACCTCTGGGAAAAGTCAAAAATGGTTGTCTGAAAATTTCTACGACTTCACCAGTCCAAATGTTTGGCCTCCAAACTCCCCAGACCTTAACCCCATGGATTATTTTGTATGGGGCGCAGTTGAAAAAGACACCAATCGCACTTCCAGTAATACAAAAGCCCAGTTAATGGATAAAATTAAAACAGTTTTTGCGGCCCTTCCCAGGGAGACTGTAGCATCAGCTTGTTCGAGGTTCCGAAGCAGAATTGAAGCTGTGATCGATGCTAATGGTGGTTATTTTGAGTAAATCTTGTTGATAGTATTGTAATTAACTCTGCCTGTAATGTTTTTTTGTCAATTCATTAAATTTAATAGATACAAAGAAGATTTTCTTTTTCCTTACGAAACTGTCAAATTTATCCCGAACACCCTGTATATGTAACTATATATATTCACTTATTACAGTTTTTAACAGTTTAAATTCTTTTATGAAATAATTAATATACTTAAATTATTATATGAATTGCATGGCCGTTAGATGGAGCATTAAAAGAAAATTGTATGTGGGATCAGAATGCGTCACACACCTTTCAAAAACTTAAATATGCTGATAATATAGTTGTTCATACCCAGACATGACTAGAGTTTACTGGATGAATCAATCGACCGTGAGATGCGGTGACTGATTCATTCAATCCAATATCCTTGGAGGGTAATGGATGGCAATGCTGTAGCCAATGAAGTTCTAACTGAGGCTCGGCTATTGCTGTTACCCTCCTGCTATGATCAGAGCTTTAATTGCCCAATAACACCTTATCCCTACACAGTCCTCTACAGATAACGGGGTGGATGAAAAGCATTCTTGCTTCGCCCCTTTAAGCCAGTCCTTATAAGGACTATGACTAGAGTTTATTAGCTCAATAATACTCCATTCACACAGATAGATTTTTTTCATTCAGATGATGGGATAAAGAGTCAAGGACTCAGTCCATCGCCTAGTTCTTTTAAGAACTCTGAGCGATATCGGAAATCAATCGACCGTGAGATGCGGTGACTGATTCATTCAATCCAATACCCTTGGAAGGTAATGGATGGCAATGTTGTAGCCAGTGACGCTCTAACTGAGGCTCGGCTATTGCTGTTACCCTCCTGCCATGATCAGAGCTTTAATTGCTCAATAACACCATATCCCTACACTGTCCTCTACAGATAACGGGGAAGATGAAAAGCATTCTTGCTTCGCCCCTTTAAGCCAGTCCTTATAAGGACTATAAGGACTGAGCGATATCTATAGTCCGGTAGTATATTTGTATCTACAGTTCGGTAGTATAGTATACGTTCAATAAATTCATTCCAGAGAGTGTTGGTGAATAAAATTCATTCCTTCTTGTCGTAGAATAAAAACAATATTTTTATTTAATTCTCAACGTGAACACTTTTCTATCATCCTCCGTTTTAATTAAATTTAATTCTCAGAGTGGACACTTTTCTATCATCCTCCGTTTTAATTAGAAGTTAATGAAAATGAGGTTTTCTGCTAATTTAGAATGATGATATAAATAATCATTCTGTAAATATAATGAGATCAGTAGGACGTTCAAGATAACTAAAAGTTTCGTAAGTTACATTGCACGACAGATTAAAATCTTGATACTAACTGTGCATAACAGGATTCAGAAAACAGCAGTCTCATCATTACTCCACTCTTCTTTTGGAATAAGAGGATTTAGAATATGTCATAAAATAATACTCAAAGTGATTAATCATTTGTTACAACAGCATGTGTTTTAAAATTATTATCTTTTGAACCAAACGTCTTCAATTCGCGGTAAAAGGAATTGCAGAACATGTGTTATTGTTATCCTTCTATCAATTTAAAAATTACAAAATTTAAACACTTGTATCAAAAATAATTGTATATTTAAAAAATACCAAAAAAATCTCTGAAATAATTATGCTGTTTTCAATTCTTAGAAAAAAAAAGTTTAGTAAAATACACACCATTTTAAATTAATTATGTAAATATTTATCAAGGGATATAATTTATTTTAATATAATATAATATATTATATATAATATAGATTTAGAGGTTGGTTAAAAGAAAAGTCATTTTTAGGACTTCCAGGTTAACGAATGGCAATGCTGTAGCCAATGAAGTTTTAACTGAGGTTCGGCTATTGCCGTTACCTAGCCATGACTAGAGTTTTTAGCTCAATGACACCCCATGCACACAGATTTTCTTTATTTAGATGACGGGATAAAGAGTGAAGGACTCAGTCCATCTCCCAGTTCTTTTAAGAACTTAATTTAATATAATATAATAAAGCAGGTTACCCGTGTGGTGGCCGGGCTAAGAATGGAGCCACTGTAGCCAATGCATGTCGTAAGAGGCGACTAAAATGGATGCAGAGTTTCGCCCTCTTAGGTTTCTTCCGGAATTTTGTTCCCGGTGAGGGGGAGCTTAGATTTCGGGGGGGGGGGGTTGCTCTGATAGAGCAATTTGAGTCTCTGGGGAGGGTGTTTTCTGGCGTTTTGGAGAAATATATTTTTCTCCAAAAAAATTATTTTGGAGAAATATAAAACAAGAATAAATTAACGACATCCACAACATAATCTAACCTAACCTAGCTGAAATTTTCGTACTGATAAAACCTTGTGAAAAGTCAAACTTTAAACTCACAAAACGAATCATGTTACAGATTCGTTTGCCACTACGACTATGAAATTTCCTCAATAATTTCATAAATCACACCGTTTTAGATATCTCTTTTAGCTTGTATGAGTACAGTTTAGGCTTAATTATTTATTCACTGATACGAAGATCCTTTCTTTCATTTTATTTTAATTTAGATCTTTATAAGGCTTTGTTATATTCAACCCCTGATACGGAAAAGAGAAAGACTGATAAAGAAAGCGGCAGAAATGAAGGAACCGTGTGGCAGGTCTCACTTCACTGTGCAAATGATTTCATTGGTTTTAATAACCCAACTGAAAGCATTATTAACGGAATCGGCAGAATTGGAAAAGAACTTGGATTTAATGAACTGGATAATAAAGATGTGAGAAACTTGCTTGATTTCCATTCAGAACAACTAAGCGAGAATGATCTCCTTCAGCTAGAAGAACAGCGTGCATACCTAGAAGAAGATAAGGAGTGCGAACAAGAAGAGAATGTTACGACTAAGAAGCTAACTGCAAAAGAACTTGGGCTAGTTTTCAATCACATTGAGCATGCTAAGGAAATGTTGTTTGATGCTGATCCTGATATGGACCGAAGCTTCGAAGTCTGCCGAATTCTTGATAAAGCGATCTCAGGCTATCGCAAATTGCATGACAAGATGAAAAAGTGGAGCACGATTCAAACTTAATAATACCTAATTTTTTTTTGTAAAAAAGTAGCTCAGTCAAATGTTGAGACATTAAATAAAAATTTAAGCAATTTTTATTAACTTTGATGATTTATCCTCTAATATAGATTAATACATTTTTTTTTCAAATTTGCGCTAACTGATGGATGAATTATAATTATTTCTATTGATTATTGTATTCGCATAACGCGATTTCACTTAGCGCACATTAATTGGATTAATTAATCTCGTTAAGCGAGGTTTTCCTATATATAATTCACAATAGTTACTTCGTTAGTTATTCTGAAATTGTGGATTATGCACGAACTCATTGTGATGATATTTTCATGTATTTTAAAATTTGTTTCAGCTGAGTTTTCATTTATTATTATTTTTTTCCCTATTCAAACAGAATGGAGGACATTACCACGATTTCATGCCTGTCATCGAAGACCGAAGTGATTTAGGTTTCAGTGCGAGCGGAAAAGTTCCGATTGGTGGAGGCATCCCGAAGGAAGTTGCTGGTCAGGTGCTAGCTGACGACACCTCCTCGCGATTGGATGACACTGAAAATCTTGTCCCACCACACCACGAAGAAGCACCACATCCACATCTTCCTCCACTTCCATCGATGCCTGGACAGCAGAAGAATGACCCTCTGTACATCGTCCACTACGTCCCCCAGAACGGCAACAAACCAGAAGCAACTTCTTCTACTGCATCTCCAACCCCCGACTCTTCAGGTATTTTGTCGAAGATCCTGACAGCGTCTAAGACTGCTAAGAAAGGAACTCCTCAATTCGTAGTGTTTGCGCCTCTTCCAGAAGGTGGCGCTCCAGTCAATAAGGAAGATGGGCATGAGGACAGTGAAGCGCCAAAGCCTCGCAGGAAAACCACCCGAAGAAAGAAGATTTCAAGAAAGAAGAAACCACGAATAGAAGAAGAACCCGAAGAGGATGAAACGGCGAGCCCTGATTATGACTCTAGAGAGCACTCGATTCCTCCCCAACCTCAATATCCTTACCAGGGATATCACGGAGGGCACTTAAACCCCATCCATGCACCCAGCAATAATCCTCCTCAGTATTATCCTCCCCCACCTCCTGTTGATCACTCACCCTATTCCCCACCACAAGGTTATGCTCCCCAGCAGTACGGAGGTTACGATCATTCCCCAAGCGGATCCAACTATGCTCCCCAGCAAGCTAACTCTGGATATCCACCACAGCAGGACGCCGACAGAATAGGAGTGGGTATTGGACTGGCAGCACCTCAAGGAGGAATCACTGTGAAGTCTGGAGGAGGAGGTGGAGGAGGAGCAGGCATTCCTATCGGACCATTGGGTCTTTTTAAAAGTCTTTTGTTCCCTCTACTTCCTAAACCTCGGGTTGATCTCAAGAATCGAATCTTTTTCGGAGTGCAACTGGACAAAGGTATTCATTTTGGTGATAAAGGTGGTGTAGGAGGTGGAGGAGGGGCTGCTGGTGGAGCTGGCGGTGGAGTAGCAGCTCGATATTAATTCAGTCCCTCATGGACTACATGCAATCTAAACTCGTGTGTGTGGACGCTGGGCGTGTTGGTGGTGTCGAGGTGGTGGAACAGAAGACGGATTCCAGTCATGCACTGCTAATGAAGGGGCAGAAGCAATCCGTGGACCGTTAATGTTGGACTACAAAAATTCGTGATTCGGTGGAGTCTTTGGGAAGATTTTGTGTAAAACTTGTGAATATGTGAATTAAATTATGTTTTCCTGGTCATAGCCAAACACAACACTTTGTTTTCTGTGAACATCACCCACACCTAATTTATCATCGACCAGTGATATTTCTCAGTGAAATTCGTTCTCAGTTAAAATAAAACAAATGTTACAAAATTATGCTGTACATGCGTATTTCTTCTTCGAAATATAAATTGTTAGTGGATATTAATCTGACATTAGAACGCGAATTGTAATGACAGATATTCTATCAGAATATCTGATAGATATTCTGATAGAATTTTATTAGCATAAAATTCTCTCTGATTCAAATTGAAACTAAATAAAAAGTTAAATCAACCGTAATAATTATATAAACATTACATCCGATAGAGGGCCCTAATCCTAACTTCAAACATATTTAAATATATATAATTAATTAAAATATCAATGAAGTGAAATGAAATCAATGAAATGAATACCCGGCCTTTTGCCTAAAATTAATAATAAAGAAATGAAGAGAATACAATTTAGAAACACATATTGCATTTATTGACTTTGAAAAAGCATTTGACAAAGTTAAAAGAAACATATTATTTAACATATTAAAAGAAAGACAAATACCAAATAATATCCTAAAAGCTATCATAAGTATATATGAAAATAATCAAATACAAATAAGATTAAATCACGAGCTATCATATACGAAAGCGATAAACCAAGGGGCCCGACAGGGATGTCCCCTCTCAGCAACTCTTTTTAATATCTACTTAAATGAAATAATAATAAAATGGAATAAAAATTCCCGTCAAGGAATTAAACTTTCTCCTACAGTGCACTTAAACACTCTCCTTTTTGTCGACGACCAAATAATAATTACAAATTCTGACGATAAGTTACAGAAAGCTTTTTAGATCTAAATGTGATATCCAAAGATTATGGTATGATAATATCAACAGAAAAATCAAAAACTATGGCCTTTAAAGGACAAGATCCAGCTAGAACTAAAATAGTAATAGATAACGAGATCTTAGAACAGATGAATTCATTTAACTACCTGGGATGTAGTTAAATGAATTCTTTTAACTCTAGTTCAAAAACAAACCAGACTAAAAGTGACTATAAACAAACCAGACTATACAATACATTAGCCCTACCAGTCTTATTGTATGGAAGTGAAATCTGGACAATAAAACAAACAAAGATTAATAACAGCAGAAATGAAGTTTATCAGAAAAACTGCATGCTGTATTTGATCACAAAAGAAACGAAGAAATTGTGACAGAATTAAACCAAGAATCAGTATTAGAAAAAATTAAAAAATATAAACATAGATGGATGGAACACGTTCAAAGAATGAAAACAGAAAGATTACCAAAACAAGCCTTAAAGTACAAGCCATTAGGAAAAAGAAAACCAGGACGTCCTCTTAAACATTCATCGATGACTTCTAAGGCCGGAACAGGCCACGCTAGGCCTAAATCCTTGATGATATGCATGATGATGATGATCAATGAAGCGAAATTCAGATCCGACTGAGGGCGCAGCATCCCACATTTCCGTTTGTCTCACTGTTTGCTAATTTATTAGTTATTTAAATTTGTCTTTTCAAGAGGATTGGGACTAAAATGTTCATGTTATGGTTTACAGTAACAAGGAATCGGATAACAATGCATCCTTTTATACTTAGATATTTTTTCTTAACGTTTATTTCGTAGATATATGTCAAACTATTTCGATATATTTCTACAAAACCTTTCATCATAATTTACTAAAATCCACGCATAAGATACTTCGTTGAACTTAGGCATTTCAAGTTTTTCCACTAAGCTTTTTTGTTTCTCCATAGGAAGTCCTAACTAGCATATGATTGTATATCAAGGCAGTTGGTTAACAGACACACAGTACACTGCCGACAGAACTGATGCATCATCATCGATAAGAGCGAAGTAATTTTGCTGCAAATTAAATCTGATATAATTATAATACATGATATTGCATTTTCTGCAGCAATCTAAAGAATTTTCATAGAAAATGACAAGTCAAGTGGAATTTTTATTTTTATTTTTTTGTTCAGAAGTGTCATCATTTATTGATGTTACATTTTTGGGCGCAGTTTTCTGATCCCTAACCTCTTCTCCATATCACATCATTCCGATCCCATTTCTCCCGCTAAAACCTGTAATCATGTATGATCACCTTTGTTTGAATTAATTTATTAAAACTGCAGTAGTACTTGTAATTGAATAATATTAATATTTTTAAATGACAAAGTTTATTATCATATAAATACGAGGGGGGGGGCTGGAAAGTTCTGATAAACATCTAGAAAAAAATGATACTACTACTAATAATAAGGCGATAATGCTCTCATTTAGATTTTATTTTGTATAAAAAATATTTAACTATATTTCTTCTTTTTTTTTTTTTTTAAATCAAAGAAAACAAAAATTGCCGCACTTTATTTTTTTGCATTACTTTAGATTTTCTGTATTGGTTCCGTATTTCTGGTTCATCGACTTACGAAATGGAAGTAACAGATGCAGAAACAAATAAATATGATAAGAATTAATATACATTGCATACGATAAAAAAAGAAAAAAGAAAAACAGATCATCCAACAAAGCCATATACTATTTAATGTGGGGTCTCTTTAAATATAATAAATAAAAAGTTGTAAACTGATTTCCAAAGCAATTAAAAGTTTACAAAAATTCATACCACTTTCAGTATTTATGTGAAAATATTTTAAGGATGTCTATCATTTCATTAACAAGTAATTTAACCCATTTAAATGGTTTTATTTTGTCTTTTTTTTTTTTTTTTTTTTTGTAAAAAGAGTTTTATTTGGTCTTCACTGCTGAAACAGAGAATTAATTATTAAGAACAATATTAAATAATGATTAATATATTAGGAACAGTGCAGTTAACAATATCCAATTGAGATTCTAAGCATTAAATAATGACCAATGTACTAAGGATAGTGCATTAACAGTGTTAAACCACTTATTGTATAAAATAGTTTCATTAAGAGATATTAGTCATTACTTCCAATCAATAAATGTATGTAATGTTAAAATTAACAAAAGTGCATGAATGCAATGCACTAAACCAAACCAGAAAGAGTTCTTTATATTTCTCTACTTACTTAATATATAATTATAATGATAAAAAGTAAATGGTGTTTTAAGAAATATTTAAAATACTACACAAATTTTAAAATAATCTTAAATTTTTTAAAAACATAGAAATAAGATAAAAATTATTTTAATCTTATTTCAATTTCAATTTTAATTTTATTATTTAAAATTAAAATAAGATTAAATGAAAAATTATAATGTACATTTTTACATCAGTCAATAAAAATTGATTAATTGCAGTTTCCTCTTGCAGCACTTGTGTATACAAATTGTGTAATGCTTGATGATGGTAAGACATCTTCTAACTAGTACTGCATGTACTCCTTCCAGCTTTCAACTAATTCAGTCCCGTTGAGCTCCTGGTCGAACTTCTCGTCAACTCTTTGGGACTGATCTTTCGATAACCACGATCTCCAGTTTCCTACTTCCCCTTTTCTAACCAGCTGAAAGCCTGGCCCTTTCTTGGTTAAATTCAAATTCAACGTGTACTGATGAACGTACTTCAAGCCTTCAGGGAGGTCTGGTATTGACATGGATTCCGGCGTTGGCTTCAGTAACTTCATCGCATCGTTGATTATGCCCTTCATGGCCGCCATGCTGCTGTTCTCAATCACATCCTGAAGAATCGCCGGATCTTTCTCAAGCAACTCGACGTAATCTTTGCCGAGGAATGCTACGAGATCCACCAACACCTTCCGAATGTCCTTCTTCATGGCTTCATAAGTGGTGAAGAAGACATTGTTCTTGGTACGGTACTGGTACCCTTCGAGCACGTGGTCAAAATAACTGTTATAACCTAACTTACCGCGCAGAAACATCTCAAATATGGTATCGAAACTGCCTTCATCCATTGGATAACCAGGAAACGACCGGATGTGGTTGAAATACGACACGCAACAATCTTTTGGATTTCTTGCGACGTATATGTATTTGGTATTGGGATTCCAGCACAGTTTACCAAGTGGGATGTGGGATTTGATGGCAAGGGGGCGTGGGGTCCGCTCTACAGCTTTTACGCCTACCATTTCGAGAAACGGCGTGGCTGTGAAGAACTCCCGTGGGGAGTCGAGAGGTTTGCCTTTGCGGAACAACAGCAGAAGAATGTTGTGCATCCAAGTGGTGCCACACTTCGGGTAGGTTATGATCATGATGTCATCATCCCTGGGTTTGTAATTCAAGGCTTCTTCGCAACAGTCAGGAGAGAATGGTTTAGGGAAAGAGACTCCATTCCGGGGTTCGTACCACTGACGCCAAATGGAATCAGCATCCATGTTGAGATTTTGACTGAAACAGAAACGAAATTTCTGAGATATTTATTTATTTATTTATTTTATTGAAAATGGTGAAGAAAGCATATTGCTTTATGAGAACATAAAATCACTAAAAAAGGATCATTATAAGCATGAGCACGTGATAAAGTCAATAATGGTGCGAATGTCCATTCACGTAGTGAATGGACATTCGCACCATTATTCGCACCATCAACAAGAAAATGATGATGAAAATAACAGTAGAATATGCAGTCTGTTATATAGGCTGTCGTGTCCTTCATACAGAGAGAGATAAGAAGGGATATATTTCTTATTAGACAATAAATTTCATTATAAATAACAAACATTAATTATAAAATTAAAATAAAATAAATAATCTTAATTATTTATTTTATATAATTAAGATTTCATAGATATCTTAATTAAATTAATGTTATTATTTATTAAAAAATGAATACACCTTTTAATATGATAATATTTTACTATGTAACATGAATTTCAGGAACTTTTGTTATTTATTTTTAGTTAATAACCATTCGATATTAACCATTAGACAAAGGAGTTCCTCAATTTACATTGAATTTGATATTTTTAATACCAACAAGGACATTCATCTCCTGCTACCATTTTACTATATAATGTTTCAACACACACAAATTAGTAGGTTTCTTAGAACCACGAAAGTTTAAGTGTAACATTTACATTCAGGAATGTTTTAGATTTAAAGGTTCGAAGTACAATTTCTCTCTTTGGTGACGTAAACCTGATTAGAGTCAATTGCTTGAATCACTTCATTTCTTGTTGGTTTTGTGTGGGGTTCCCCTCAATGTTTCCTCACCCATCACTTAGGATTGCTTAAGTCCTCCTAATGAGGGATTTTAAGTATGTATTTTGACTGTAAATCCGTCTGTGTTCACCAGCCGGTTTGCCTTCTACGGAAAGAAGGACTCGAGTTTCAAACCGGAGTTTGAAAAAACCCTCTACCTTCGTATGAGACCAGCTAACTCACTTTTAGTCGAAAAAGACCAGATAAAAGTTCCTCATATCATGGACGAGAATCGAACCTAGGTCTTTCCAACCAAAGGGCTTCGTCTATACCGATCGAACTACGGAGGCTCTTACTTCATTTCTTTACATGCCGCATTTGAAACATTGAAAGAATAGAAAAACATGTTGTTCAGACTAATTATTATTTCATTATTATTAAAAGAGACCTTCAGGGAATTAGAGACTAATTCGGGTATCACACATCACCTGAACCAGCTGTCATGCTTGTTCTTGAATTCGTTCAAACTGCTTGAACATACAACATCCAATGCCAATCCATTCCGATCACGCACTACCCTATGAGAAAAAAATCTAGATCTTGCCCCTTCTTGACGGCATTTATTCTCAGCTTCCAAAGATGCCCTCTTGTCCTTTCCCCCCACCCTCCATAAAACGAAAAATTCCACCAACTTTAATCCTGTATGATCCTTTCAAAAGTTTGTAAGTCTGAATGACATCACCCCTTCTTCTCCTGTTTGCTAGTGTCTACAGACTAGAAATTCTCAATCTGTCTTCATAATATCAATATTACACAATCCTGATGTGATTTTAACACTCTCCTTTTCACTGTATTTGTATCACCAGGGAAAGCAGACCAACGTACACGAATCCAAGTATGGTCGTATTAAGACCTAGTAAAGAGGAGCTACACGACTTTCTTATCTTTACATGTCAAGATTCGTTTCAATCATTTCAATGACCCTCTGAGTTGTATTCGCAATCTGTGCTATATAGTTCTTGAATGTTAGTTTCCTGTCCACACTCCAAGATACACAGCCTCATTAGCTTCTTCTAACATAATCCGGCCAATATAATATAACATGGCATTATTTCATCACGCCATACATCTAATTACACGTAAGTGCACATACTGATATCCCTTTTCACATGCCCACAATTCCAATGTATTGAAATCATTCTACAAGTACTGCACGTCATTTCATTCTAGATTACTCTATCTTTGCATCATATAAACAGCTGTGTGTTACCTGTCTGTTAAATTCTTCTCGATGTCTAATTCCATCGCAACATTAATATAAAATACAAAGAAGTTGCTCACATCTGTCAAACTATTATTATATGCGAGTCCTAACCAACATTTCCAAATCTTCACCACTCCAGAGATAGTGATAGGGCGATGGTTAGACATATTCGTCTTTGCACAATGGAATTATCAAACATTATTTTTATCCAGGAATCATCCCTGTTCAGAGACTTCAATTACGGTACATAGCCAAGTGAAAGGGACAACCAGATCAGTTGAGCATTCTTCTAGCATCTCTTCTGATAACACACCAGTACCTATTGCTGACTACGTATTCAGTTTCTATAACAGCTTCAGTACCTCTTTCTCATACACTCGAATTTCTTCATTCAGTGAAAAGGTAGTGAGTTCAATATTGTATACACCATGATCATAGTTTTAGTTGAACAATCCCCTCTGCATATGTTACCCGCAGTAGAATTATTCTCTTACTTGCGACAACAAGACAGAATTTTTTGTTCTCTTTTGCTTGTAGAGCCAGTTTCTTTCCATACTCAGCTTTCCGTGTAACAGATTTCTGGCCTGCTGCTTATAATTTCCATAACTGACACCATCCTTATGCACACGGTACTCCTTCTTCATCATCGTTTTCTTCAGAATCTCTTGCATAATACACCTGCACATCATTTAGCTTCTACCCTCTTCTGACTCTAGGGACTCATTCCGATATTGCATGATATAAGTATTTTTAAATGCTCCCCATGTACTGCTGTTATCCTATCTGCCTAGAACCCGATACCCTGGGGGGGAGGATCCAGTAGACTCCTCAGGTGGTCATAATTTCCTACGCATGTAACCTTTTCTGAATGGAACATTCGTAAACGTAGCCACTTTCCAGGTCATTATGACATGATTACTGTCACCAACCGTAGACAAAACAGTTAAGTCTTTAGCTGATCTACTAATCTTTGGCCTCGCGTTCCTTCTGCCACATGCTGCTTAAGGAAGTTGTCTAGCAACAGCTCAGTAAATCAGGTTTCATTTTTCTCATTAGATTTCACTGCTGCCTAGTTAATGTTCGAGATAATTAAGGTCACCTATGATGATGACTTCTTTCACCATCCGTCATGTTTATTTGGTAATGCATGTCTTCGTCACATGTACCTGATCCACTATATCTGTAACAACACTCCACTTTGTATTTGATCTCGTTAGACTCCATCTCGCATTAGATGGCCTCAAACTCACTACTCTGTGTCAAATTGTTATATCGCATTCATAACATTCTACCCTAACTGGACTCAAATTATTGAATATCATTAGCAGCTCATTACCCTGCTCTCCTATCCATCCTAAAAACACTGTACCCTTTACACTTGATATCACTTGTATATCTGTCTCTGATAGCCAGATGTCAACAACGTCTATACTCTGGGATCACAAAGTGTTCGCCATCGCAACCAACTCTACACCTTTGTTTCTGATACTTTTAGCATTCGTGTGCAGACATAATAAGTTACTTGCATGCGTTTTAGCATGCCCACTCCTGTGGTCTGTGCGACCCAACTGAACAAGTTGCAGATCTCTGTTCTTATTTACTGCGTCACTTGTGCAGACATTTTTGCACATGCATGATAGGTCCGAACCTGACGAACACAAAATCGTTCTCTCCTCGTAATCATTTCCATAATAATACCCATACCATCATTAACGCATTTATCTAACATTGTCTCCCTTTCACACAGATTCTCACCATTCCGTCAAATATAATTTTCTTTCCTTGACTCTCTGTGTTAGGTCTCATACCGATTAATAATTTTTCAAGAGCCTCCTGATACCAAACTCATTCAAGTGTAAGCCGTCCCTCTTTTGTACAAATCCATTCTTCTCTCACAGCCAAAACCCATTCATCCTATATCCAAAACCCTTCTCTCACCTCGCACCCATTCATCCTATCCATTGCTACACATCAAATCGTTTCCCATCATAGCCCTTCTTCTTACTTCATTTCTCGGTAATGTACTAAAGATTTTCACTTATCATCTGTTTACTCACAACAACAATAATCTTAACATTTAATCATCTCAATTAAATTACACGCATATGCTGCAAAATTTAGGCAACAATTCTACATTTGCTTACAAGTGGTTCATCACAGATTATAATTAGTAATATGGTAAAGATCCCAAGATATTATATACTTGGTTTTAATCCTTTTCCTGAAATATATTCACGTCTGAGATACTTGTATATAGACTGATGACTTCCTATCACTTGCCTTAGTATGTATCCCATAATGCAAAGCATATGGGCTACATACTAAGCAATACTATATATAGCAATACCCCCCCTTTCGGGGGTGTATAATGCAATTCATAATAGGAAGGGCCACTACCCAGATCGCTCGCAACCTTTATTCGGGTAGAGCAGCATTTTCGAAACCTCCAATGTTCCAAAAACTGGTGACCTTTAAAAGACCACCTTCCAGTATCTGCAAACTTGTCAGTGCCCCCAATAAAAATCCCTGATGAGAGAAATATGTTGAAGTTTTTTTTTTATCTTGGTTCTATTATACATTAAAGATACCAAGAAATTATATACTTGGTTTTAATCCTTTACCCAAGGACACAAAAGAATGTTTTGCGAGTAATGAGAATCAATAAAATTCATAGCCGGTCTGGGTAGGATCCTTCCTATAATGCAAATCACACCCCTGGGATACATACTAAGGCAAGTGATATGAAGTCATTAGCTTCTATATGCAAGTAGCTCAGACGTGAATATATTTCAGGAAAAGGATTAAAACCAAGCATATAATTTCTTGGTATTTTTAACGTATTACAAAGCCTAAGGTAAAAAAAAACTTTCAACACCTCCACACACAGTAATAATTATAAATTGCATAACTTACAGATGGCATATAGTTATTCAGTTAGTAAATATTCATAGCAATAATTTACAGTAATTATATGTCCCAGATTTTGTTGAGTGGACATTTTTATTATTATTATTATCATGCAGGGTGTTTATATTACAATTTCTACCTAGTTCAGAGCACTTCAGTCTAATATAATAAACCCATTAATTATTTAATAATAACAAGCTCATGATGATGATAATAATAGTAATTATATATATATATTTCCAAATTTTTTTGATGAGAAAACCATTGCAGTAAACTTACCTCAGTCTAAAATATTTTGCCGATGAACGTGCCGTCTGTTCGCCCTAAGGTTAGATGCAATATGACAACCTCACCAAATAAAAACGCAGATATCAGCCAGCTGGTTATCTTGTACACCTACTGACCGACTTTTCCTCCTAACATATTCACAGCAGGAAATATTTTGATAATAGAAGAGTTGTGAAATTAAACTTGATCCTTTCAATTAAAAAACAACATGAATATCCGGAATGGCCCTGTGGTTGCCTGAAAATGTGACAACATAAAGTGTGCAAGCAAATGTTCAATTCAGAAATAGCTTGGCTTATAGATAGACGAGGAGATAACATGACCTTGGTGTGGAATATTAATTTACGTAAGACGATGATGTACAGCGTGCAAAACAAGCGAAGTGAATCAGTATTTGATATAACTAATAACAAAAGAAAGGAGTTTGTAAGAACCGTTCGTTCGTTTTTCCCCCTTAAAAACAACCTATTAATGAAAATGCAGAAGGCTACGATAATGTTTTCATTTCTTAATATTCTAATACTTATTACGAATGCTTGGTTACGACATTAACATCTGTAAAGTAAAAAATCAGGCATCAAACAGGATTTTAATGACCTTCTCCCATTGTTTTGAGAAGCATTTCCTGATAGCGAAATCGTCTATTGACATTTCAATTCATATGCAATCCAAGGCATAACATAACTGGCCAGAGGGGGGTGAAGCAAGATGCTTTTATCATTCCCCGTTGTCTGATAGGGACGAATTGAAGATATGAGTTGTAAGCTCGCCCTGCAGGGGGGGGGGGATTACTCTACGTTGCTATTATTTAGGATGGCTTTTGGCCTCTTGTGTTTGAAGAGATCAATTTCATCGTAGCTTGCTACATGTTTCACTAGATCGTTGGGGTGTGTAGACATTTTTGAGAAGAATTTTGCCGCTGTAGTTTGTAGGAAGGAGTAGATGTAAGGGATGTTTGTATCTCAATGCAGTTGGACGGTTCTTACAAACCATGGTACCTCTAGGATCAAACACTTTATTTTGCACTCTCTGTAGCTTGAGGATGTTGGTGTTGGATGTGGGACTCCAAGCTGGCGATGCGTATGTCACAATGGGGCGGGTCGTCAGCAGGTAGAGGAGTATTTTGATTCTGGTATTTAGCTTACTTTTTTTATTTATTAGAGGGTAAAGTTGTGCGATGGCTTTAGATGCTTTCGCGCATAAGATTTTTATGTGTGGGTTGAACGTTAATCTTTTGTCTAGAATTACCCCAAGATATTTTGTTTCTGTTTGCCAGGGGATTTTGGTGTTGAATAGATAAAGGTCCCCCTTGGGAGTTGCCAATCTTCTGATGAAAAGTATCGCTATACTCTTTTGGGGATTTACTTGTAATCTCCATTTGGAGAACCATTGTTCTAGTTTTTGCAAATTTTCTTGCAGATTTTTAGTGACGAGATGTGGTTGTAAAGATCTGGCAAGTACTGCTGTGTCATCCGCGTAGAGTGCTAAGATCGATGACATTGGGCTGTGTGGGATGTCTGCCATATATATATATATATATATCGGGAATAAGATCGGTGCCAAGTAGGGAACCTTGGGGAACTCCCACTGACATCCGTCGCTGACTTGAAACTGTTCCGTTTATTTTGACTTGTATGTGTCTGTCCTGGAGGTAAGATTTAATTAGGTGGACGATTTTTGATGGTATGCCCGCAGAGATGAGTTTGTGTGGTAATCCGAAGTGCCATATCTTATCAAAAGATTTCGCTATGTCGAGGAAGAATGCTCCAGTGTGCTGATGCCAATTGTAGCCGGTGGTGATGTACTCAATTGTCCTATGAATTTGTTGAGTAGTACTGTGATGTTGTCGTAAGCCAAACTGTTCCTTTGGAAGGATATTTAACTCGTTTACTGAGGCTTGGAGTTTGGAGAGGATGATTTTTTCGACAATTTTGCCTAAATTTGAGATCAGGCTGATAGGCCAATAGCTTTCAGGCAGGTGTGGATCTTTACCTGGTTTAAGTACTCGGACCACATCTGCGACTTTCCAATAGCTGGGGAAATAGTTGAATCTGATCATGGCGTTAATTATTGTGGTGAGATGTACGACTGTTCTTCGAGGCAGCAGTGTAATCATTCTATTTGCAATGCCATGAGGACTAGGGGATTTTTTATTCTTCAGCTTCTATAGGACTTCATAGATTTCAGCTGGTGAGGTGGTTGCGGGTTTGTTGTGGCAGGTCTCGGGGAGTTTTAGATTAAATCCATTATGTCTTCGGGAAGCCGATTGGGCTTAAAGGTGGTTTTAGTAGAGGTAACAACTTTTATGGTTGTGTTGATTTGCTGGGTCAGAGTTTTGACAGCATTTCCAATTTCTTTTATGCAGCTGATGTGAGGGACTGGTCCAATGTGTTCCGGTAGAGGTTCCGATAGTTTTTTCCATGAGATGAAGGAGTAGGGGGGTTGAAGTTGTTCTTGTTTTCCCAGCTGGAACAGGATTGGGCTGTGATTGGATGACAGCTCGTTTAAAGAATCTAGGCTGTAGCTTAATATTTTGCAGGATAGCAATGTCAAGTATGTCAGCTGTGCCATACGTACTATGATATGTTGGTTCGGTGGGGCCTGCCACAACTGCGTAGTTTGAACTGGAGTAGCTGAAGAGGGTATGCCATTTCTGCTGGTGGGTTTGCTGTTCCTTGCAGGGTGTTTCGCATTTAGGTCACCGCCAATGACGACTTGCTCTTTATTGCCCAGAACGGCATCCAGGTCTGAATGTAGCAGATTTTTTGATGGACGGTTGTAAGCTGCATAAAGTGTTAGTTTCCCAGCTGAGGTTGTGGGTACTACTAATTCTGTGAGCTCTAGATTTCTGGTTGAGGGGTTGTACAGATTTTGTTGTATAATTACCCAGTCGGAAAAAGTTTAAGAACTTTAAGCGATTATTTAGCAGTGACTGATATCCATAAGACAAATTGTTAGGAATGATTATAGATGATTGTGACTAGTTTATTATGCAAGACTAAAATAGTAGGTAGAAAATTGAGTAGAAGTGTATAATGTGTATATTATGTGTGTTAAATCTCTTAACTCAAAAGAAGGATTTATTATTCATGTATTAGAGTATTACTTAGTTTGAAAAAGTTTGAACTAATTGAAAGTGAGATTGGTCTAAGTGTATATTATGTCTTTAGATTCCAATAAATATGTTTTTTCTTTTATACTTGAGTGTTGCCTGTGATATGAACCAAAACTACCACTCATTAATCCGAACCATAGCAGGAGGGGAGGAATTGAAAGAAAGGTATAACATGTTGTTATAGAGGCTACGACTGCAAACCTGAATTTACTCAGCCACAGTAGAGCATTTAATTTATGAGTTTAAGCACCAAATTTATTCACCTATGTGCACCAAAGGTCTGGAAAAGTCTCCCTGAATAAGGGTACCATGTATTCTAAGATATTGGCTGGCGCAGCTTTAATAAATAAATTTGTCAATATCTGAAGAGGAGACGGCCCCAGAAAGAAATTAGAGGATTCATTTCTTTTAACAAGGCATGGCCTTTAATAGTCAGGGTAAGCACGTGAGTAAAATTAGGAATCGGCCAGAGATATAGAATGAACATGTAAGAAGTGATACATATATTAGAGTCAGGGAAATTTTATAATTCTTGTAGTTATTGTAGAGAGGAAAATTCATAAAGGAAATAAATTATATTTAAGGAAGAGCAAGTGGGATTTGATTTGCTAAAGTCTTGCAGCATATTCGCGAGGGAGTTCGTAATGACGGCTGCTAAATTTGGGTGGTATTGTTCCTGAGTGGCCTTTGTTGAGCGGACTACGTCTGCAGTTTGTGTTTTGCTCCGATCGGGACATCTGGTTTCGGCAGTTGGTTCTCTATCGTGTTTTGTCGTCCTCTGGTGGGTTGAGGAGCTGGGGCTACTGGTGTTTGTTTGTAGACTGGTAGAGGAGGCAGGTCGTCTGTTTTTTGGATGTTGCATACGTCCTTTGTAGTTTGCTGGATAAGAGCCCCCGCAGTTTGCACATTTAACCGGGATGGATTTTGGCTTGGTGGAGGTGTTTGTGGGGTGGCTCTCACCACATTTTAAGCACTTATATTCAGCTTTACATAATCTCTGGGCGTGACCATACTTTTAGCACCTGTGGCACTGTCCTGATGAGGCCCTTTTTCTTAGTGGTTCTGGGCTGATTTTTAGGCCGCAAATTGATGTTAGGTCGTATATGTTTTTATATGCGTGGTGGATCTCTACTAAGACGAGTGGCATCAGACTTTTGTCTGCTCTGGTCATTTTACTGACCTTGATGGGTGGTAGGTCTTGGTAGCAGAGATCGGCGGCCATGTCTTTTGTAGGTATGTCCTCAGATACTTCACGGAGAACCACCTTCAGGCTCCTCTCCGAGTCGAGGGTGAAGGTGTGGTATTGTACGCCTTTATTGTCTAGCTCCTTTGTGAGTCTGCGGTAGTCTTTATAGTGGCAGGCTGGATTTTGATGCCATCGTCTAAATTCTTTGCTGTCGTGTATGCTATCTGTAGACTGGCCATGGTGGCCCTTAGTTCTCTCCACCTGTTCTTTTCTCTTAAGATAATTGGGGATACTTTATCTTTAATGGAGACAGGGAAGTCAGAGTTGTGTCCGTCTTCCTCCATACCTTCATCCTTGGGTTGTTCTGTGGTCGGTGTTTTGGGTTTTTTCCGCGTATGAGTCTCTCCTTGGTCCTGGGAGACCACCAAATCCAGTTTTTCCTCTGTGTTAGAAGTATCCTCGCTTTCCTCATCGTCCCTCGTGGTAGAGTACAGGTTCAAGGAGCCTGGCCATTTCACTTCAAATTTTTTGAGTAGGCTTTTCGTCAGTCCTTTGTCTAGTGTTTCTATCGGTGCGTCCCTGTCTATTTCGTTCATTTTTAAGTCTAGTGGTGTGATGGGGGGGGGGGGGTGAGTGGTTCAGGACCTGCCTTGTCCCTTTCTTCCACCAAGTGTAGACCGACAGTTGAAATCTCCTTCGAGAGGCGGATGACAACTGACGGGCACAGGAGACTGCCTGGGGAACTTGCGTGAAAAAGCCAAAAGCTTACCTTTACCTGGGCGGGTACTGGTAGAAACATTGGCTGTATGGTATTCACAATCACTTCACTATATCACTGGTAACAGTTCTTTTACTAAAGAAAAGCAGAATAATCCAAACTCGAGAAATCAGTTCGTAGCATACCACTCTACCTCTCATTGAGAATCTAACCCTGGTCCTCTAATCCTGTAACACTAACTCATAATCTACACTCAGTCAAGATCGTCATCTCACTCCAATTCAAGGCAAATCAATTGCATTTCCTATCATAATAATAATTACAGATTTTCTATACGGTGTGATATCAGATGCTATATCATTCTTAATTTATAAATTTCTATATTTTTGGAATTATTTAGCGAAATCGTCTATTGACATTCCAATTAATATGCAATTGAAGGCAACCATTGACATTGACATTACTGACAGGATGGGTGAAGCACAAGTGCTTTTCATATTCCCCTTTATCTGTAATGAGAGTTGTTTTGGAATGGGAGATTTGTGAGCAATTAAGCTCGCCCTCTGAGGGCAGTTGTGTTAGCTATGATCGGTTGAGAGAAAAATAGCCTTCGATCTTTTGTGTTTGTAGTAATCAGTCTCATTGTAATTGACAGCTTGCACGATTAGTGGGTTTGAATGTGAACTTGACTTCGCAATTGAAGGCACTAGTAACTAGTAACATTACTGGCTTAACGGGTGAAGCTAAAGCTTTTCATATTCCCGGCTATCTTAATAGAAACTGTGAGTTGAGAGAGTTTATGAGCCAATTGCTCGCCCTGAGTGGGCTAGGAGATTAATCCTCAGTGTTGGGGTTGAGGATGGCTTTAGGTCTTTTGTGCTTAGAATAGTCCATTGCATCATAGTCAGCAGCCAGTTGGATCAGTCTGTTAGGGTGCACAGTTGCTTTTGAGAAGAATTTGGTTGCTATAGTCCGCATGAAAGTATAAATATAGGGGATCTCCGTGTCCCGGTGCAGTTGGACAGTTCGGATGAACCATGGGGCGCCCAGGATCATTCTAAGACACTTGTTCTGAATGCATTGTAATTTGATACTATTGGAGTTTGAAGTATGGCTCTAGGCCGGTGATGCGTAGGTGAGTATTGGACGAACCATCAGTTTGTATATGAGAAGTTTGATTCTGGTGCTCAGTTTACTGTTTCTGTTAATTAACGGATAAAGCTGGGCTATGGTTTTTGATGTGTTTGCACAGAGAGTCTTGATATGGTAATTGAAAGTCAGTTTTCTGTCCAGTACTACACCAAGATATTTGATCTCTGTTTTCCACTGAATTTTTGTGTTAAATAGGAGAATATCTTCTTTAGGAAGCACTGATCTTCTAGAGAATAGGACGGCTACGCTCTTCAGAGGATTCACCAGGAGTCGCCATTTGCAAAATATTGTTCAATTTGCAGAAGGTTTTCTTGCAATTTCTTGATGGCTAGCTGAGACTTTAATGATCTCTGGCCAATATCGCTGTGCCATTAGCGTAAAGAGCTTTAATTGAAGATAATGGGTTGTGTGGTATATCATGCAAGTATAAGGAGAAAAGAATTGGTGCTAGTAAGGACCCTTGTGGAACTCCAGCCAAGATGTGTTTTTGTGTAGAGACTACTCCACTTAATCTCACTTGCATGCGCCTATCGTAGAGGTATGCCTTGATAAGTGGAATGATTCCGATTGGTACACCGGATGATATTAGTTTATATAGTAAACCATAATGCCAAACCTTGTCAAATGCACTGGCTAAGTCTAGGAAAACAGCCCCAGTGCATTGACGCCAGTTAAAACCTGTGATGATATGCTCCACCAATCTGTGTATTTGTTGTGTGGTGCTATGCAACTGTCGGAAGCCAAACTGCTCCTCAGGCAGGATATTTAATCGGAGTACAGAATTTTGAAGTCTAGTAGGAATTACCTTCTCGGCAATTTTTCCTAGATTAGAGATGAGACTGATTGGTCTGTAATTTTGATGCAAAGTGGGATCTTTTCCAGGTTTATGAATTGGTATTATGTACGGCAATTTCCAGTAGGAAGTAAAATATTTGTAGTGAAGAATGGAGTTAATTATATTTGTCAGATGGACAATAGGTGGTCGTTTGCGGGTTTGCATTGTTTTTCAAGATGATTTGCTATTGCCTCAGTGTGGATGAGACCTGAATCTGTTTGAAGAGGGGGAAGAGGTTTATTTCTGTTTTTAATCTTTCGGATAAGATTCCATACAGAGTGATTGTCAGTGGAGATAGAAGTCAGTTTTTCTTCCCAGAGTTGAGTTCTATGAGCTGCGAGTGCGTCTCTCACTGCAGAATTGAACCTGTTTAAGATCCGCTTGCCTTGTGGCGCCCTGGTGTTGTGGTATCTTTTTCTAGCCTTATTTTTTCCCCTAATCAGATTCATAATATCTTCAGGTAAGTGGTTGGATTTGTTGGTAGTTGCAGGGGTAGTAACTGCTGCACAGGCTGCTGTAATCTGCTCTGTTAGAGTTTTGACAGCTGTTTCAATTTCCTCTTTTGATTTAATGATGGGAACAGGACCAATATATTTTGGAAGCACCTTGGAGAGCCTTTCCCAAGGAATAAATGAGTGAGGAGGGGGGATAATTTTTCAAGATTTCCTAATTTTAACCGTATTGGGTTATGATCTGATGATAAATCATTGATTGTCATTAAATTGTATTGGAGTCTGATGTACTGCAGTATGGCTATGTCCAATACATCAGCCCTACCATAAGTATTGTGATGTGTGGGATCAGCAGGACCTAGGTTGTTGAAATCAGCATAGTTCTGTAGTATCTGTCCATTTTTGTTGGTGGAATGGCTATTCCAGGTAGAATGCTTGGCATTTAAATCACCTGTCACAATGGTAGACTCTCCAGTATCAAATAAGGCGTTCAAGTCCGAAAATAATAATGATTTTTGTGGGGGATGGTATGCTGCAAAAATTTTTAATTTGCCTACTGAACTCGTGAGAATCTCAATGCCAGTGACCTCAAGATTGGAGGTAGGAGGGATGTTTGTGGAGTGATGAGAGATAAAATTCTTGATGAAAATTGCCGTGCCTCCACCCCTGTGGGTTGATCTGTCAGTTCTGTACGATTGATATCCATAACTTTTGGGCTTGTCTGCCGGTCTTAGGTGCGTTTCGTTTAGTAAAAAGACATCTGGCTGATGTCTATGGACAAAATTTTGAAGTTCTAGGATCTTATTTCTCAAGCCGTTTGCATTCCAGGCTA
Source organism: Typopeltis vanoorti (assembly GCF_054136105.1). NCBI lineage: Eukaryota > Metazoa > Arthropoda > Arachnida > Uropygi > Thelyphonidae > Typopeltis > Typopeltis vanoorti. The sequence continues at coordinate 151,114,123 of NC_143555.1, forward strand.
TTATCTCTAGGGATTCTGGTTTTGATTTTTTACCGTTCATTAGTGAGTGCTGAAATGATGACTTGGGTGACTTTTAGAAATCGGTTAGTAGAACTTTGTGAAGGATTAGATCTGCTAAAATCTAATAGCATATTAGCCAGGGACGCGGTAATGATAGCTGTCAAATTTGGACGTGATGCTGACTGTTCTAGGGATGTCTGTTTAGGGCGGGTTACATCCGCATATGTCCTACACTGCTGTTTTTGAGTTGTTTTTTGGGGAGCCTCCGTTCTCAGCAGATGGGCTTCTGAGTCTTTATTCTCAACTTTAGGAGGCTGTGAAGTAGCCGCTGATGTAGGTGAGCTAATTGAAGAGGAGAATGTTCCTTCTTCAGATTTCCTATTATGTGGATTATGCAAACATCCTCTGTAGTTGGCAGAGTGAGGACTGCCACAGTTGGCACATTTGGCAGGGGTAGATTTTGGTTTAGATCATGTGTTGGTTGGGTGACCGACCCCACACTTCAAGCATTTGAATTCGGCTCTACACATTTTCTGGGCATGCCCAAACTTTTGACATCTCTGGCATTGCCCAGTAGAAGCTCTCTTCCTTAACGGTTCTACCGAGATTTTCAATCCACAGATGGTCGTCAAGTGATATATATGTTTGTAGGTTTGACTGATCTCAATCAACACTAGTGGCATTGGAGTCTTGTCCCTCCTGGTCATTCTGCTGACCTTTATTGGTGGTAAATCATTCAGTTGCAGATCTGTAGTGATTTCCTCTGTGGATACATCCTCAGGTACACCTCTGATCACTACCTTGAGATTTTTTGTCCGAACCAAGAGAGAATGTATGATACTGAATTCCTCAGGTATTCAATTCATATGTTAACCGACGATAGTCCATAACAGTCTTGGGGTCAATTTTAACACCATCTGTGACATTCTTTGCATTGTGGTAAGAGATCTTTAAGTTGTTCATTGTATTCCTTAGTGATATCCATTTATTCTTTTCACGCAGAATAATCGGGGGGATCTTTTCCCTTGAGGAGGTAGGAGAGTCTGGGACAGAGCCATCTTCTTCCATTACATCCGCATTTGGTGGTTCGGAGGTCGCAGTTTTGCGTGCGCGAACCTCCTGATAATCAGTGTGGTCAGTAAGGGAATGATCTTCAGCCGTTGTTGCTTTTTCAGTAGCGCTGTCTTGAAGTAGTTCTAAAAGTTGAGCGTCGTCTGTATCAACTTCTTGTATTTCATGAACTACTACCTTACCTGGCCATTTTGTGTGAAGCAGATTTCCAATATGCTTGAAAATTGCCAGGAGCTGTTTAAAGTTAAGTTCCTCATACGGAGCATCTATGGTTGGACCCATGTTTTGTTCTGTGGAACAGGACATGATTTTCCTTTTCCACAGTATTGTAATAATAGACAGTTTCTGATGCAGTAGCTGACGCAATGAAACAATGGCGATGCTGATGGCAGTAGGCCTAGCGTATCGCCGTTGTTTTGAAAAAAGGTTGACTTACCTACTAAGTTGATTTTTTTGAACCTGTTGAATACCCTATCAACAACTGAGCATTAGCTATATATACATATATATACATATATTAATACAATCCATCCATCGCGACTGGTTATAGTATCTCGCTCAACGCTTACCTCTATAAATATCATTCAAAACTATCGCACTGATCAAAACGCGTCACTAATACGCGAGCCGCCATTTGCCATCGCAATTGAAGGCAAATCAATTGCATTTATTTTCATAATAATAATTACAGGTTTTCTATATGGTGTGAATAGATTTAGTACAATTATTCAAATTAGTTACGAAATAGAAGATATTTTATTAAAAATTTTAAATACATATATCAGATGCTATATTATTCTTAATTTATAAATTTCTATGTTTGGAATAATTTAAAGTGAAAAACGTCCGACAGAAATTCAAGATAAACTATATGACATATCTTCACATCTAGCGATCTATGCTATTTAGTTAACTTTAATTCTGAATGAATATTTATGCTTGGTGGCGCTACAACATGAAATGTAGTACCTTCATTAAAAATTATATTTATTTTAAAAGAATTCGTTTTTGTACGGTATTCTAACAATGAGAGAATTAATAGGTTTTTAAAGTAACAAAAGAGTTCCCACTTACATTTTTGTGCTGTCAAGCGATATCCGAGGAATATATATCCTCAGCCAATCACAGATAGCTGGCCCAAGACTTATCAATAATTTGATTTGCCATGTGGGGAAGAGAGTATGGTATTCAATTGCCAACATCTCGTGGTGTCTAACCCTAACGTGATATTGTCTGAAACAGTATAAGCTGTATGGTCAATTTTCTTGAGTTAAGTTTCTTGACACGGATGACAAGAAAAAATTGTGTAAAGCAGTTGCTTAGAGTTGACTCTTAAATAACGATTGAACTTTCAAACTTATTGGTTATGAGCAAATAAATAAAAAAAAAAAATAAATAAATGTAACCAGCTAAGGTCCTGGCTGATTTCTGAACAGAGAGAGGAAAAAATGTAATAAATACATAAAAAATAACACACACACACACACATATATAAATAAAAAAATTAAATAAAAACAAAAAATAATTGAAAAAAAGGCATTAGTTTATAATAAGTGAAATTGATTAAAATAATCAATAATCTTCTTAAACTATTCTAACATTCTAAATATTTTTGACAAATGATTAATAATATTGCAATATTTTTTATTATTTCGTCAAAAACTATTAACATCATCAAACACCAAAATAAACTTCTGATCGTATTGTTTATTAGATCTACAATGTTTTCTGGTGGATAGGAAGTTAATCGACGTCGAGATGTGGTGATTAATTAATACCCTTGGAGGGTAATGGATGGCAATGCTGTAGCCAATGAAGTTCTAACTGATGCTCGGCTATTGCTGTTACCCTCCTGCCATGATCAAAGCTTTATTATTCCTACACTGTCCTCTACATACATATATTGCTGTTGCCCTCCCGCCATGATCAGAGCTTTAATAGCTCAATAACACCTTATCCCTATTCTGTCCTCTACAGATAACGGGGAAGATAAAAAGCATTCTTGCTTTGCCCCTTTAAGACAGTTATAAGGATAAGTTCTGCTTTCTAGTGAGTGGTTTGGTTGAGTAAGTGTAGTAGTGAGAAACTATCAAAAAAGTGACTCGTACTTGTGCGTTTGATGTTTATTTGTGTACATTCGTGTCTCTGAGGATTACGATTAATCTGAACGTAATTGGAACGCCTGATCATCAAATGACCACGAGTGGTGATGATAAAACCTACTAAAGTAACGCATTTCTCTATCTGTGTAAATTATCGTTAACAAGACCATGGAAAAGCCCCTAACTTTCGAAGAAGTTTACAGAGAGTTCCTAACATTAGGAAAACTCTTAAACGATAACTGGCGAGGGAAGGTAAAACTGTATGACACATCCCCCGCAACAGTCACTGACGACATCATGGACGACCAAAACTACGAAGACGACACAGATCCACAACAAGAATTAGCACTTTTGCCACAAGTAGATGAACAAGCAACACATAGCAACGCTCGCCAAACAACAGAATCGCATGCCGACTTGCAGAAAGTACAAAAGAAAAGAAAAATATCTAACACAACAGAAATACCCAAGACAAAAGAAACAGAGACAAACAAAGGAACAAAAGAAAGAATACCCCCCCCCCCCAGTCATCCTAAGGGCCAAGGAACACTGGACGTTGATTCCACCGCAATAAAAACAACAGGAATCACATTCACAAAAGCAACAAACACGGACGAAGGGATACGCATCCAACCTAAGACATCAACAGACTACAGAAACATAACGAAGTTCTTGAATAACAGCAACCTATCATACCACACATTCCAACTCAACAGCGACAAACATCTGAAAGTAGTACTACGAGGAATCACAGAAACAATATCAAAAGAAGTCACCACAGACCTACATAACAAAGGATTTAAACCGATTAAAGTAAGCCGAATGCACAGAGCAGACAAGACTCCCTGTCCTTTGAACCTAGTCGAAATCTCTAAAGACCAGAAAGATATATACGACCTCCAGACTATCTACGACCTAATTATAAAAGTAGAGGCAAATCCACAACAACACATTGTCACAGATGTCAGAAGTTCAGTCATGCACAGCGATGCTGCAAAGCGGAATTCCGATGCGTGAAATGCGGAGGAAAACACGCCACACTAGAATGCACGAAATGTGTTAACTGCGGGGCCCACTACTTCAGAGGGTGTACAGCACACCCCCAAAACCAGAAGATACAACCTCAAAGCAGCAAGCCGATACAAAAAAAGTAGACCGACCCAACAAATCACAGCCTCCACACTAACCGGAAGAACATATGCAGAAGTTGCAAGACCAACCCAACAAGAAGACTCCAAATCCAAAACAAACCACCCACAGCAAACCAGCAAGACCAATCTTCTCAACATAACAAGATGCATAGGAGAGATGCTTGCAGAACTCCGACAAACTGACCGAACACAAGAGACCAAGGACATCATTCTCAAACATTCACAGATTTTATTCTCTGCAATCTTTAATGGATGAAAGCAAAAAAAAAAAAAAAAAAACCAACTCTCTACAGATCATCAGCTGGAATGCTAATGGACTACCCACCAAATCAGTTGAACTACAAGAATTCGCGGCAGAGATCAAGCAGACATCATCCTAGTAAATGAAACCCACCTGCGCCCAAGTGACAAGACAAGAATCAACAACTACACCCCGTACCGCACAGACCTACGCAAGAAGAGGAGGTACAACCATCTTTATTAAAAGGAGCATAAAACACAACGCAATAGCCAGACCTCAAACAGAACATATGGAAACAACAGGAATTGAAATACACATGGAGAACACAAGCAGTATCATGGTATTTGCAACCTACAACCCTCCAAATAAAAAACTCCTAGAAACAGACCTGGAAGAAGTACCGAACACAGGAAGACCAGTAATCATAGCCGTAGATCTCAACGCCAAACATCCGACCTGGAACAGTAGAGACACCAATAACAATGGAAAAATACTCAACACATACGCCACCACAAGAAATATGGCAATAATAGCCATATTATTGCCATATTATATATTGCCATAATAATAGCCATATTATGCACTTAAAGACCACCGCAACCAACAATGGAACAACAAAATAGAACAACTAAACACAGAAGAGCAACACTTATGGAAAATCACGAAGACACTTCGCTCCAAGCACAGCACATAGACAATGCAGCCCTAACTATGACAACGCAGACCTAAACTTCATCCAGAAAATCCATAAGCAAGTACGCAAGATAACTCGGAACACCAAACCTGTCCAGAATCCAGAACCCACATCACTGAAAGAAATATACCATATCATCAAAAAACTAAAAACCAAGAAAGCCCCAGGCCCTGACGGGATCCAGAATAGAGCACTTAAGCTACTTCCCCGCAAGGGCATCATGCACTTAGTAGCCATCACCAACGCTATGATACGACTAAAACACTACCCATAAAGCTGGAAACTAGCAGACGTTTTTCCAATCCCCAAACCAGGAAAGGACAAACAATTCCCACAAAACTACAGGCCCATCAGCTTACTATCTTACATAGGCAAAATAGCAGAACACGTAATCCATGTAAGAATCCAAGAAGCAACAGAAAACATAATACCTGACGAACAATTCGGCTTCAGAAAAGAACACTCAACAACCCATCAAATCTAGAGAGTCATAAAACATATTACTCAAGGATACGAATGGTGCCAACACTCAGGAGCTATCTTCTTAGACTTTGTCCAGGCATTTGACAACATCTGGCACTATGGGCTACTGTACAAATTACACAAAGCAGGCATCCCAACACCGCTCGTTCACCTCACCAAATCTTACTTATGTCCTAGAAAATTCAATATTAAAGTAGAGGGAATCAGATCCACTGAAAGAAAAATAACGGCCGGCGCCCAACAAGGCTCCCTACCATCTCCTCTCCTCTTCTCAATATACATGGCAGACCTCCCCAAGCTATCACCAACCATCACTGCACTCTATGCCGATGACACAGTCATCATAGCTAGCTCCCTCAGACCAAACCTCGCAACCAAGAAACTTCAAATCGCAATCAACATCCTACAAAACTGGTATAGCAAATGGAGAATAGCAATTAATCCAGCAAAAAGTACTGCAGTGCTATTCAGCAGAAGGAAGACAGAACACGAAGACAACATTCAAATGTTTAGAAAAATAACCCGTGGCAGGAGACAGCAAAATACCTAGGAGTACACCTAGACAGGAAACTAAATTTAAAGATTCAGCACCAAGGCCAACCAGACCATAGCACAGCTGTACCCACTGCTTATATAGGAAGAGCCTCCTAAACCAAAATAACAAAATCCTCATATACAAAACAGTAATAAGACCCCAACAAATATATGCCTCACCAGCCTGGGGACACATGACAGAAAGAAACATTAAAAACTGCAAACAACTCAAAACAAGTGTCTCAGAATGGCACTAAACGTACCTTGATTTGTCAGAAACACTCAACTTCATCGCGATAATAAACTACCAAGCATCAAGACACCCATTAAAAACTTCGCAGAAATATTCTTCGCAATAACAGAAAACCACCAGAACCAATTACTAAGACATGCATCAAAAGATGCATGTCTTAGCAATTGCAGACCACTTCAAACACAGAAGACCGAAAGCCATCTTAAAGTAAAAACCACCACAAAGCTCACAAAGAGCGGAGACGAAATACCCACACAACAACCCCAACGTCAAGTAAAATAGAGATAAAGGGATAAAGAGCCAAGAGCTCACTCCATCTACCACAGAAGTTAACAGTGCTTCCTAGTGTGATCTACAATTCGGCAGGAAGGCAGAATTATTATATTCTAACCAAATATTTATATTTTTATGAGATATAAAAATATTTTTATAAAAATATATTTTATATTTATAAAATATAAAATGTTGTTATAAAAATATTTTTAGATTTTTTTTTATTGTGATTTAAAAGTTTAAGTAGAGTTTAAGTATATCCAACGAAGGAGGCAAAGCAACTTTGCACAATCAAGACACAATCAATTCACTGCATTTGACTTCGTTATAAATATTTACTAAACGGATTTCCAATAGTTTCAAGGCACAGATGCTATCACGTATTTTTCAAATACTTGTTTCGTTTCTTTTATCTTGGCTGTTTAATGACGTCAAACATTTGCTATAATAATCATAATTTCACTTTCTTTTAATAATTCATGCTTAAAATATTTCAATAAAATTCCAGTATAATGTGTACGCATTTGGAAAAGAGGTACGCATAACTGAACTCAAGTGTAATCTTTGACAGTAAAAAAGCCTATAAGAACTGAGATAAATTTACTTTTCAAGATGGTATTACGTAAATCAAATCATTCACAAGAAATAAAGGAACACTTATGTTAAAATGGATGCGAGAGTTATTATTCATTTATGCAACGCTATACTCATAACTTAAAGATGTAGTTTATTTCTTATTAAATGCGGTTGATTCCATCCTAGTACCCTTTGCGTAAACAGCTGTCTAAAGGAGTGTCTAAATAATGGTCACAGAAATCGAATTTTCCTCACTTTGTTTTTTTTCTGTCGTATTCCACCCCTCCTTGCTTAAATAGCTCGAAGAGGTCATCAAACTGACCATTCCAGAATTCATAACTGGCAGTTATGCCAACCAATATAAGATATGTTACATCAGAGTTTGGGGATAAAAAACTTTACTATTTCCGTATGAGACTGGGTAACTCACCTTCACTTCAAAAGTCTAAAGGTTCTCCATGTCTAGACGGGATTTGAACCCGGGTCTTGATAACCAAAGGGCAATTTCGAAACGTATTGAATTTCGAAGGCTCCACCTCAAAGCGAACTTGCGCTATGACCTTTGTGATGTTAGGCCTAATCTGTTAACTAATTTCATTACAAAATTCGGCATCGCGCTGAACGAATAGAAATGCGTACTTACCTTGGATTTAATTTAATAACAGTACTATTTCAGAATAAAAAAACAAAAATTATTGTTAGTTATACTCTGTTGGTTTTCTAAATTTGCCGCGTCAGTAATTTGCCGTCTGTTTTGTCGATTCACTGTTTCCTTTTTTGACGATGAACGTGGAAATCCCGGATAATTGACGGATGTTGTCCACGCAGCGGATGTTCGTACGTGATTTCGCAAGTTGTAAGGAACGAAATGAAGATATACTGACTCCCACTTCTCTCTCTCTCTCTCTCTGTGTGTGTGTGTGTGTGTGTGTGTGTGTGTGTGTGTGTGTGTGTGTGTGTGTGTGTGTGTGTGTGTGTGTGTGTGTGTGTGTGTGTGTGTGTGTGTGTGTGTGTGTGTGTGTGTGTGTGTGTGTGTGTGTGTCGCTTTCGCCGTCTCTCTGTATAATGATGAACTTTGACCGACGTAGTGATAACTTATCACTTAGAAAGGTTAAACCGATAATGCGTGTTTTGTTTTCCTCAGCAGACTTGCTTTAAATTTCTGTGTACGAGTAGTGACAACCCTCAAGGTCTGGCAAATAAATTGAGTAGAACACTACCGGACTAGTGGTAGTAAATTGCTGAACCTTCTCTCTTAAAAGGATGAGCAGTCATCGTATAATGTGAAATGCAGAACGTGAAGTTTTAAAACTCAAGAGAGAAGAAACCATTTGAAATGACTGTAAAAATGTTTTAACGCGCATTTATCCTTATTAGATAATAGTGAAGATAAAGTCATAGGCGAAGTGCTTTTTGAATTATATATGGGGAAGAATGGTCACGAACTTAGAACAAACAATCTTCGAAAAGAAATTATTCTCAAATCCCAAAGGAATTTAGCAGAAAGGATGGAATCAACAAACCAACTGTTTCACTTCTTTCACCAATGAAAATTTTTTTTTTAAATGAAATTATTACAAAATGGACTTAAATTTTATCTGTACAATTCACAAACTGTTGAATTCCTTTTAAAAATAAACATAAAAAAATAAAAGCATGCACCAGTGGGTAGAGAATGAAGCCGAAAGTGCCATCTCGCGACCTACTGGCAAATTATAAATAGTTTGTCTATTTGTCTCGAAAGTTGCCTAGTCAAAAAAAAGGGAGAATCCGTCACTGTCGGGAGAATGAGAAAAAAAAAAACATACTTAGAAATCGAATACATAATATGCATTACTTCTCGTACACGCTCGCGTGCAAAATTATCTTTTGTAATGCATTGAAATCCGACTACACATAGCGGCGACCGAATTAGAAACCTTCATGCAGATGTACGGAAACGTCACTTACACTGCGTAAATGCAAAATCCTTGATCACGTGCGTAACCACGTGTTCTAGGCCAGCGTTTTCCAAACTGCGGGCCGCGGACCCCTTGGGGGTGTCAGTTTTGTTGATGGGAGCCATGAAATAATGAAAACAAATTTAAAATGTTTTAAGACAAAGTGTGCCTTGTCAAATGTGAGTTTTCTTGATTTTCTTTGTGTTTTGTTGTTGTTTTTTCATGAGTTATTATTAATTAAGCCACCATGGGGCCGCAGAGAATAGTGATATCAGCAAAGCGAAAAGAAAAGTTGTTAGACCCACCACGATAGACATGAAAAAATAAATCATATCCAAACATGAAAATGACGTTCGTGTCTCGGATCTTGCTATGCAGTTCGGTATGGCGAAATCAACGATCTGTACAATACTCAAAAATAAATAAATAAATCAAATAAAATAAATAAATAAATCAAATAAAATAAATAATAAATAATGTTTTTATGGAAGGGGACTCCCCTTACTCACCTCCTTCCACTTACGCCATCAACTCTCCTCCGTATGTATAGTTAAAGTGAAGTTAAATTTTCATTTTTATTTTATCTATTTTATCCTTTTTATGTAAGATTTTATGCATTTTCATTATGTTTGGATACGATCTTATGCATGAAGTGCTGTTGGAAAGGTTTAAATAAGCAATCTTCTGGGGTTCGGGAACGGATTAATCCATTTTACATTAATTCTTATGGGAAAATGGTTTCAGTTTTCGAAGAATTCGGTTTCCGAACAGCCTTCGGGTACGAATTAAGTTCGACAACCGAGGTTCTACTGTATTTGCATTTGATTTTTGCGATATTCTCTGTGTATGTTTTGTATTGAATATAAATACAATAAATATTAATAATATATGCCCGAATATATTAATAATATATTCGGGCCATGAAATATTTTAAGGGAGCCTTTACATCCATAAGTTTGGGAAGCACTGTTCTAGGCAACTATTTAAGAATGCAGCACATCAGTAATCTTCAATAGTGATCACAATGGGAAAAACAAAGGGTCTTTCGGAGTTCGACAAAGGCCTTATTGTGGATCTGGCTGGAATCACGATTTTGAAAACAGTAGACCCCACTTGTTTCTCAAAAGATGAGATATCCCTGGTGTTTAATCAGTGGAAAAATAATCCGCACTGCTTGTCTAAGAGGTGTAACTGTGATCCTAAGAAAATCTGTCAGGAAAGCGATCGTCTGAGAATGTTCGGGACAAACAGAACTTCCTGTGTGAAATAACTTGGATGAAATATATTGGAGTTTTTAAACAAAATTCTTTATACGTTTTGCGAAATGTGTAAGCCGTAAAGATAAATGAGGATTTTCCTCTTTCTTGCATCTTCTCTCCAATGAACTTGTGCGCATCTTTATTTTGCTACATGGATTGCTAATCCACATCCTGAACAGAAATCCATCAAATACTGACCATTATTATTATTATCTTTGCCTTTTCTCCAAATTTCTCCAAACTATTCTACATTCCTGGTGAGATTCATTTCCTACTCTGCTGTGTAGATCTCTAACAAAGACCAACTTTTCTGTTTTTTTCTTCGTCAGGTATCTTCTGTAATGACTCGTAAAAATTCCTCCATTTTTGCTCAGGAAAACCTTTAGTGGGATTTGGCAGAAATAATTCTCATCTTCAATTGCCCATTTTGAAGTTCGTATACTTGAAATGCCTTCCAATCAAGACGCTTACTTCACGTTAGGTGTTGAATGCTATCGCTACGCCTTCCTTTTCTTGATTGCTGTTGCTGCAAACACGAACCTTCTATTTATTATTTAGTCTTCTTTGTCACAGTAACGCCAATTAGGTCCACGTGATAATTTTCCAGTTCTTCTGCAAAGTTCGATATCCTTTCCAGGGGTGCTGTTTATAGTTGATGGTAACTATTTTCTATTCCTATGATGTTGTGCTTGTTCCAGCAGCTGATTTTCATCCTCCCTAATTCTCTGAAGAAAACAGTGGAAAGGGAGGGACTTGTTTAACCAGACAACGCCCTCTCTCTCATGAAGCCTCATCCCGTTGTACGATTACTTAAGCCAACACAGAGTAAACGTTCGTCGACCCAAATTCGCAGTCGTTGAGTACTCAATTGGGCCTACTAAACAGGTGCATCACGTGATGGCGGGGTTTGAATAATAGGGTCGAAATTCATGACTGTTCACTTTATTCTTTTAAGGTTATGTGCAGATCACCTGCCAGTTTTCTGACTTTGGCCTTTAAGAGACTCTCACGGAAAATCCCAATTCCAAAAACATTAGGGTATAAGTTGTCCTATTTATTCTCTGTGTTGCAACGCCGAAGACTGACTCTGGACCACATCTTGTAGAAGGAATATGATTGAGATAGCTTGGACACATGAACATTATCTAATCTTTGCATCTTATGGATGGTAAGAGGCATCTTCTTCATGGACAGTCATTCATCTTACAGTTATCAGTATTTCTCTCTCTCTCTCTCTGAGATTGAAGTAGAATTTTACACCCTAAATTATTTCAATTAATGACAGGCGTCGGTTGATACTGGTGTCCTACTCCTTGAAATATTTTATTTTTGGTTATTCAATTTTTATGTTTTATTGAAGTTGTTTGGTTGGATGCCGTGTAGTGTAGCCCTATACAAATAGCGAAGAAAAACCGATAGATCCGTTCCAGTTGCAGGTAGAGAAAATGTTTCTATTAGTTTCTCGGAATCCCTGGGAAATATAGTCAAAGATAGTCATACAATCATTAGCGTCTCTGAGGATGTAAAAAAAAAAAAACTTCCACAAGAAGATTTTAATAATAAAATTAAATGAAATAAATAATAACGAAAATATGAAAATTCAACCAAAAATAGACATTATAAAAATTATAACAAAATTTCTTCCAATAAAATCACCTCCACATTCATTTCACCAGCATCCGAGGCATCAACACAAACATTAATGACATAGTCCAAAACTTACAAACATGCGTACGTGGCATTGAGGCCTTCGGAACAACCTACTATCTTACAGTCTCCCTCTTGACCTTTGTGAACGGATTTCTAGCTTCCTGTCTAAACCTTTGCTGCATGTGATGGTGGATGGCTTGCTGTCATCAGATCTCTCACTCGGTGTCAATATTGGAGTACCCAAGGGTTCTGCACTCTCACCAACGCTCATCCTCCTATACATCAAATTCCTCACTGGCTTTAAATCCTCTTCAAGTGTTTGCTGATGACAGTACTCTCCATTCCTATTCTTCATTCGAAACACTTTGAATACTCAAATGATTGACACTTCAAGATCTTCCATTACTAATACTGATATAAATTTACTAATATAAAAGTTTTAAAGTGTCCATGCTTAGAAACATAACTGTGTTTTCGTGGAGCGAATGCTCTTCTAACATAAATGATGTCCATCCTTAGAAGCTTCAACCTTAATAAGAGCGGACACGCTAACCACTCTGCCAACCAGGCCTAAAGCCTACCTGACTGGCAGATTGGTTAGAACAGCCGCTCTTCAGCCAAAAGGCTGCAGGTTCGAATCCCGTCGTGTTTGTCTGTGAAAATACTAGTGGTAGTGGTGGTGGTCGGCGTTGGTGTTGAAGCTGAAGGTAGTTGCGATTGGTGGAAACGGAGAGTTGTAGAGTAAGTACCCTCCCTCGATGAGTCTTTCGACTCCCTGGAGGTGTTATGTAATAATAATACTAATAATAATTAATAATAAAACTGAAGCAAAATACTTCAATGTAGGAAATTTTCTTGTGTCATTTAAAAGCGTTTAAAATTCAGCAGTTTATCATAATCAATAGCATCATCTAAAACAACGTTTCCCAAACTATGTTCCGCGGAACACTGGTGTTTCGTGGAAAGTGAATAAGTGTTCCGTGAAAAATTATCAAAATTAATATGAGCCTGGAATGGTTTTAAAGTTCAAACATGTTTGAAAATCAGGCACTCCTCACTTTGCCTGTGAATTGTGCTATTAAGGCCAGCGCGCTGGCTGACAGCCACCTCCCGCGGTTGTCGACATCTCCGAGAGCGAGTGAAGTACGGAGGTATCTATTCTAGGAAACGTGCGGTCATAATTAAAGTGAATGGGATGCGATGCGGCCCGACACGCCTGTAGTGTGTGGTGTCGAATTTTTGTGATACAAAATGATGCAGCGATAGCGTGCGCTTAGCTTTACATTGAATACGAGACCGATGATACTCGACTCTCACCAAGGTATTCCGTTAAAATTTCAGGATTTGTGAAGTGTTCCGTCGTAGGAAAAGTTTGAGAAACGCTGATCTAGCTTTAAAATAATTCCAGAACAATATTAAGTTTTTTTCTCCAGTAGCATTAAATCCATATGGGGTAGCAATAGCATGAATTTTACCAGTGACGCAAAATTGATATTTATACATTGACAGTAGGTACAAGGACTATCAAACGGGGTCTAGGTCAAACTTATGCTTTTTTAGAGTAAACCGGAGCTCCCAGAGGAAACCAACAATACAGCCGTAATGTATCATATCTGGGTAAAGGAAATTTTGCGCTAACACCATATATGGAGACTCGTTCCAGATTAAAATACAAGCCTTCCCGATGTAAATATCTCCGAGAGTAATTTCAGTTTCTTTCCGATTTCAAACTATGTCTCTTATACGGTTATGTTAATTTCATAGTGGAAAAAAATATCAATTTTTATTTCGTGTACGTTTCAGGGTTCAAATTACATTTAGGGAAAGATGAATTTGGAAACTGCTAATGTGTACTACCATGAAGATATTATTTTTCTTTTCACAAGAAACCACCATTTCATGTTTTAGTTCCTTGATTCTCTTCAAAAACCCTATAAGTACAGTGTCTTAGGAATGGATTTTTTTTTTAGCCTAAAAGCCTGAAGTACTGCTTTAAGAATGTTCCTTTAAATGACCTATTTATAACAATTCCCCCAAACCATCTGCTGAGGGGACGTCAGTGTTTACTGAGATAAAATATACTCTCCAACAGAACAGAATTGCGCCAATTCTGAAGCATTTCTCATTCTTCCGGTCAAAGCAGCTTATCTTTCCCATTGTTTGTATTTGATAAATCAGCCACAGCATAAATGATGTAGCTCACAGCCACATGATTCAGATTCGCTGCAAATATCAAAAACTGATTACAGTTGTCTACCTGAAGTGGTTTTTGAAGTACAGAGCGGCGCCAAAAAAAAAAAAAAAAAAAAACAGCATTGAACCTCAACATCCTCTTCAGTACAGGCGCTATGAGATATGCCGTTGGACTGCATGCACATTAATAGAAGGGCACGCGTAGAGTCAACGCCCTTACTTTTAAAAATGTAAGGGCGTCGAGCGTTATTTTCGTTCAAATGGAGTTGGTAGAGTAAATGGTCCAAGCCTACGACACATTTGTGAGCAGTCTGTTCATCGTTTCCGTAAGCGTGCCCCAAGCAATAGTGTCATCATTATCTTCATCGAGAGGTTCTGACGTAGTTGGAGCGTTCTGCCGCAATGCAAAGGGCATTCGGGGAGACCACGAACTGTTACCACACAAATGAGAACAAGAATTACAGTCTCGGAAACTCAGTCAACGCCAAACAGCTGTAAAACTTGGGATGCAGAGGCAGTAACTACAGAAAATCCCTAAGGAGTTGAGTGCCTTTGCGTACGTCGTCCGGAGTTTTCTCCGACTTATGAAAAATATTTCTTAAGTGCAATAGTCATAATACGAAATGTACTATCCCTCCACCTTTACGTAGACATTGGTTGGTAATCTTTCAGCTGATACTTTTTTGTTTAATAGGTTAAAAATTCAGTAAACTTAATACGACACAAGTTTACATTGAGTAAAATAGATTGCTTTAAAATTCTAATTTAATTCCTGAAGATTAGTTAAACTATATTTTGGCACAAAAATACAGAAAATAAAAATATTAATGAAATAATGGAAGAAAAAAAAACGGTTTTCTAGAATGTAGTTGTATTCAATGTGCTATTTGGGTGACATCTGCACAACATGCATTGAATAGTATTGATTTTAAAAAGGACATGAGATGGAAAACTACCGTTTATGCAAATATTCCTCAAAAATTACACGGTAAGTAAAGTGAATATCCTCTTGTCTTTTATTTTCGATTTATAACTTTTACATGTTACTCCATAAGTGGATTAATTAATGCAATTGGTATTGAATACCACAGTTACTGTTTAGCATAAAGATAGCACCTGCATAAATACAAACTTTTACTAAAATATCTCCCATAATACTCAAAGAAATGGTATTGATTTACTGTATATTAACAAAAAGTGAAGTGAAGATAGCTAAAACTTCATGCACTCCTTCCATTGTTCAATGAGGTCAGTCTCTTGAAGTTCTTCAAGAAATTTTTCGTCAACTCTCTTGGACTGCTCTTCAGAAAACAAAGATTTCCAATCTCCAACTTCACCTTTACGTATGAATTCCAATTTCGGCCTGTTCTTAGGGGCGTTCAATTCTATTATATACTTCATTAAATACTTCCTACCCTCGGGAATTGAAGGGTCTTTCAGCATATCCGAATAAGCATCTGTTGAAGTGTACACTTTATTGATGACTTTCTTCATGGCATCGAACTCTATGTGTTGCAAAATGTTGTGCAGGACTGCCGAATCCTTCTCTAGAAGGTCGATGTAGTCTTTCCCAAGAAAACGGGCAACATCTAGAACCACTTGAGGACAATCTTTTTTCATAGTCTCAAAAGTGGTGAACAAAACGTTGCTATGTTGACGGTGCTTGTATCCGTCCAACACATGACTGAAGTAACTGTTGAATTCCACCTCTTCTTGCATAAACAGCTCGAATAAGTCATCGAATTGACCATTCCAGAATTCATATCCAGCGTTCCGTTTACAATGATAGAAGTAGGAGACGCAACAGTCTTTAGGATTTCTTGCAACATAGATGTATTTTGCTTCAGGATGGAATGAAAATTTGCTGAACGGAAGGTGAGTCTTGATGGCGCCAGGTCGAGGCATTTTTTCGACTTCTTCGTTCCCAATCATTTCAATAAACGGAGATATCCTGAAGAAATCTTTAGGGTTTTCAAGAGGAACTCCTTTACGAAACAAGAGTATGAGGATGTACTGCATCCAGGTGGTACCACATTTTGGAAAAGTTACCACGAAAATATCTTCAGGACGGGCCTTATATTGTAGTGCCGATCGACAACAGTCGGGTGAAAAGAACTTCGGAAACAGAACGCCATCTATTTCTTGAAGCTGCAATCGCTTGGGAGCTTCCATGGTTCACCTACAAAAGGTCATACTTTAGACAAGTTT
Organism: Typopeltis vanoorti; assembly: GCF_054136105.1. Classification (NCBI taxonomy): domain Eukaryota; kingdom Metazoa; phylum Arthropoda; class Arachnida; order Uropygi; family Thelyphonidae; genus Typopeltis; species Typopeltis vanoorti. The sequence continues at coordinate 151,130,751 of NC_143555.1, forward strand.
GTTTGACATGCAACAAAAAATGTGTACTTGAAATATATTAATCTAAACGTTTTATTTGGAATAAACGAAGGCGATGTTTTTTCATTGTAGATGAAATATCAATGTGATGGGGGGAATCTGTTAAACAACCAGAGCAAAAATTATATTAAAGCAACTGATATAACATGCGAGGATATAAGAATATATGAACATAAATTACCTTCATAACTCTACTACTCGTGTGTTCTTTCTTGTGGTTATATCAGTTGCTTTTGTTCATTATTGTTTAGGTGTTTATCAGAACTTTCCATCCCCCGCCACTCGTATTTGTTTCCAGAACTTTTTATATTAACAGAGAATCATTAAAAAACAAAGAATGAAGGCCTATGTAGAACTAGTGTAGTGTAGTTCAGTGGAAAGGAGAGTTTGTAACATCTGCGCTAAGCCGCTTGAAATTTCAAGTCTAGTTGCTGACAGGAGGAGAAACTTTTTCTTACCATATCTTCGACCGGTTCCCGAGTTAGTCGATCTCTGGCACGGGCAAGCGGGTTTTTCGTCCCTTAAACTTGAGAAAATCGACCTTACAATTCACATTATTTCCATAGTAACATATTCAATTTGAGTTAGGTACCAAGATATGGCAGCACTTATTTGCCGGTCTCTTCATCGGTGGCCGCTTGTGATTAGTCATGGGTCAGCTATCTCCAATTGGCTACCGGTGGAGATCGACCTGTCCACTCAGTCTCCAAAAGTTAGATAGAGCTAAAACCGCCTCGCCTACTCCATATACAGGAATAAAAGTTAGCATATTTTTTTTCACTTATTATCAGTATGGAAATTGCTAATAAAAAACTAAATGAATAAAAAGTATTAATCAGACTTCTGGTTCAAGGCTATTTTGACTGCAGACATGTTATTTTAAGCATATTAGTACCTGTAAGATAAGTTAATTCTTTTTTTTAATTTATTCTGCGTTTTTCTTGATTAATTGCCGTATTTTTCATATATTATTATGCTTTTTTTCTGGATGTATTGCATTTTGTGCAATTTTGATAATTTAAGATAATTTGTAAAAACTGAATCGAAAACTCCTCAGAATAATACAGCATTAAAAGCAAAGCATAATGTAAACGCAGATGCCGCAAACAAGAACTTTTGTCCCATCCAGCATTACAACTTTGATATGAATCTCTCACACGAAACAAAATTAATAAAGAATTGACCAGCGAGTAAGAAAAGGGTCCAGAAACCTTTAAAAATCAGAGGATAAAAAAATAAGCAAAACAATGATAAGCAAGAACGCGCTGAAATCAATTAGATATCCGTGAATACTACTACTACTAATAATAATAATATGGTACGGGAATTTGCTCATTAATTTGCATTTGATGGCGGATCTTCATTGGAGCGAAAATAATCAAAAACAGTTTAATTATTATTACTATTATTATAATTATTAAAATTATTATTTAAAAAATAAGACAGTTCATATGATCCCAACGTGAAAGGCCCAACAACGTTTGCGAGGGACCAGAAAGCTCGACTGGAATTGGTGCACGAGGTGGGCTTATTGCAGTATTTCCCAAAGTTTTTTGGATCATGCCCCACCTCAACGCCTCAAAGATTTTGATGTCCCCCCCTCGCCGACAATGGTCAATGTTTTGAGTATATCAGTGATGAGGTGACGAATGCAACATCATTTTCTAATTTCCCCCAAAAATATTCAAATTGCCCCCCTGTGGGGCGTACGCCCGACGTTAAGAAACACTGGCTTATTTTATCTCATTCTTATGAAGTCTGCTTTGGAACTGTTGATAACTCCTTGCACTTGTTTTCGGCTGTTGTGTAAGCAGAATGAGAAGCTGGAGGTTTCGATTTAAGCCATTGAACATAAGCTGCATTTTTATCATGGAATGCTGAGGTACGTTTTGGAAGTTTACAATGGAGCTGGAAATGAAGCTTTCATTCCAGTGAAAACGATTTCGCTGGTTGGTTCAGTGCAGATATTTGGATTGGGAGAGTGAAGAGAATAATCTGACCATGGAAAAGAGCCATAAAAATTCGGATCATCCTAGTTGGTCAGAGTTGCCAAGAGGAAATCAGGCGTTCACAGTGTATTTAGAGAGAGAGAGAGAGAGAGAGAGAGAAAGATCGATCCAGAGCATTGAAAGAATGATGAGGATGTCGTGGAATTCTGGTTGTAGGTTAACTGTTTGTGATAGATCATGACTGACGGCAAATGATATCAGATCAAGCCTTCGGACTTGATCTGATAAACTGGAGAGGTGGGGGTAGCGCAGTTTGTGTTCAGCATGTTAAAGCTTCCTAGGAAAAAAATCTCACAATTTGGGTAGTTTACGAAATCAACTTTTAACAATAAGTAGTCAAAAAAGGGCAGCGTTTTTTTAGAGTTAGGGGAAAGCGAAGCAAAAAATGAAGGCTATAAAATCAGGTAAGGAGTTTGAGCCATCGAAAAGCGGGGATTCCAGGTATGATAGTCTATGGCAAGGAATATCAGATTTAATTAATCTTCTTCTTCTTCTACGCGTTATTCCCGCTTCCCATGCAGGGTCCGCGTGTTACTTTAGATGCGACTTCTTTGTTAATACTACTCCCAACCGACCCGTTGCCTGGTCTGCCGCTGGGGGATATATTTTTGACTGTAGAGGTGTATGTTCACGGGCTGTTTGCCTGTTTGCGGGATGAAAAACGCCAGATAAACTGGCGGGAAAAACCCTACTGACCGCGCCCAAGACCGGCTAACTTGGCTATGCCTGAGGAAGATCCTCAAATTCCTCATGTCTACAACGGGAATCGAACCTGGGACACTCCTTCCCCGAGCATATGGTTGCGAAGCGCAAAGCCACTAGGCTAACCGCGCGGTTTCAGATTTAATTAATGAATACGTTAAATTAAAGATACCAAGAAATTATATACTTCGTTTAATCCTTTATCCAAGTGTAAGCAAACAAGTTTGCGCCTGAACTATAATCATGACTGGGGCAACCAGTGTATTCCAGAGTATTTTAATAATAAGGTGTGACACCTTTTGGCAACTCGTATATGAAAATATGACTTCTGCACTAGTTCAACCTTAGTATCACCTCTGGGTCTGGCTCCCACTGATGACACCTCAATAAAGGTCGAAACCGATCTGGGTAGGGACCCTTCCCATAATTCATAGGATTATACATGTGCGCAAGGAGATGTGCTTTGCATTATGGGATGCTAAGGCAAGTGATGTGAAGTCATAAACTTCTACATACGAGTTTACTCAGTCCTGAAAATAGTTTAGGCACAGACTTGTTTGCTTACACTTGGAGAAAGGATTAAACCAAGTACACCCTTGTCCAAAAAGAAACAGAACTTTTCCAAAATACAAGAAACTAGTGGCGTCACCTGTGGTATCGTTTTCTTGTCGAAAGCTGCAAACTTCATTAGTGTTGTGTCAACTGTTTATGGCATTTGTTTCATTAGAAGCCGACTTATAGTGCCAAGAGTGGCAGTGTCACTCTGGCCACTATAATACTCAAAACACCACGTTTCGTCACCAGTAACGATCGTTTCAAGAAAGTTTGAGTCCTTACGAGCGGTTTTAATGAGGTCCCTGCAGTGTTCAATTCGATACATTTTTTGGTCGTCGGTGAACTTGTGGGGAAGAAATTACAAATTCAATTTACGAAGTCCGAAACTCTCGATCAAAATGTTGTGCACAGTTGATTTTGGAATCCCCAATTCATCTTCAATCAATCTCACGGACGATTTCGGGTTTTCTTTGATGATGTCCCTCACTTTTTGGATGCTAACGTTGCTCGGTCCGGACAGCCCGGCTTTTCGTCGTCCTCAAGCGTCTCACGATCACTTTGAAATCGCTTATACCACTCGTAAATTTGAGTACGGGATAAGCATTCATCACTGTATGCTTTTTGAAGCATTTGATGCATTTCGGTAAAACGTTTACCAAGTTTAACACAAAAGTCAATCGCAGTTCTCTGTTTGCAACTCATTTCCCGACCGTTCGTCAAAACACACTGTCACTATAAGTCGGCTTCTAATGAAACAAATGCCATAAACAGTTGACACAACACTAATGAAGATTGCCGCTTTCCACAACAAAAAGATAACAGGTGGCGCTACTAGTTTCTTCTGTTTTCGAAAAGTTCGGTTTCTTTTTGGACAGAGGGCGTATATAATGTCTTGGTATCTTTAATTTATAGCATAACCAAGTGGAAAAACTTCCATTAAGAATATGTTCTTTCCATTTTTGCGGAAAGCGTAATATAAGATGTAAATAGAATAGTTCAGATGGACTCTAGTCCACTTTTTTAGTGTCTTCAATTAGAAAACGTATATCAGATTATTGGTGTCTGTAATTGGTGATTTATATCATCAACCTTAATGGTGATGCCTCGAATGCGGATGAAATGTTTTTATTTGAAGAAATTTTGTTATTGCTTTAATTTAGATGTTTGGTTGTATTTTTCATATTTTTTTATTTGTTAGGGGAGATTTTTTTTTATATCCACAGTTAAAATAGTAATATTTCATGGAATTAGGGACTGTGCTTGTTACTTCCATACAGGGAATGCTTGGACTGCAATAAAAGTGTGTCTCAAACGATTATCCATTTACGATAAGAAAGATGATAAATGCACTATGAGATAAGATACGAAAGAATTGCAGAAGATGTGAACGGGAATGAGAGAGTGAAACCTGTAGTCTATTACAGAGATATGACAGTTCTCAGTTACGAAAGAGGGCTAGGTAGCAAATGACTTGGTGCGCGGGAAAGCTAAGGAAATAGACCGCAGATGTAAGCATACGAAATAGCCACTTGGTAGGATGTTACGTCTATTGAGAAATACCAGGAGCATCGGGAACTAATGAGATGAGTTTGTTGCCGCGGTGAATAGGTTGTGGCCTAAGATTGTGGGCATTAGTGAAACCTGGCTGTAGCAATGAGGTGTAGAAACTGGAATCGGGTGTAAAGGATACAGTATTTTTAGCAGATTATTTGAATCAATTTAGAGTTAAAAACTCATGAAAGCAACAACAGTAATAACGTCCTAAGTCACAGTGAATAAGAGACTAATAATATGAAATATATTGAGGAGTTTTGCTACAGACCTGACGTTAGTTTCTGGGGACTATGAAGCGCATCGTCAAATTACCCTGATTGTTACTAAACGAGTAATCATTATGGGTGTCCTCAGTTATCCGAATATTGATTAGAAGAAAACAATTCTTTAGATATGATGGAGAATGGAATTAATTGCTGAGATACAATTTTCTCAATCAGCATGTGAAAGAAGGAAGAGAGTTCAGATTTGATGATAGCATCAGGGGAACATCAATTAATGAGAATACTGTTTTACTTTCTGTTGGTAATAGAGATCAGGCTGTACTGACCTACGAAGCTGAAATGTGTGATAAACTCAGGACAATGCTTTGCGTGTTAACAAGGTATCTGTTACTGAAAAGGATGGATGTCAGCAGTGCATGGGAGGTGGAGAAACGATGCTTAAAGGATGCAGTGTGAATGTGTTCCGAGAATAAACAGGGTGAGAGTGAACTGGATATGCAACTATGAGCAAACGATCCGTTAAAAGAAGTTGATATGGAAGACATATCGCGAGAATAAGAGTGAAGGAGTTATGAAGTGCATGAAGTGGGCCAGAAAAGTTAGGATTACTGTAAGCGAAGCAAAATTGCAGTATGAAAAGAAATCGGTTTTCCAGGCTACCGGCAACCCAAAAGACGTTTATCGTGAGTCCATGTTATGGACTCACGATAAACGTCTCAGTAAATATCTCACAGGATTGCAAAAAAAAAAAAAGAAAAAAATCTGATGATGCAAAACTTCTAACTTCTAGTTTCTAACCTACCAGGATCTCTGGAGGGGTTTGTGAATGCGAGTGATATATGATAGTGATAAGGATGCCAGATGGAAATAACATGGCTGTTAATTCAAAGTTAGTAAATATAAAATAATGCACTTTGCGGTGATGAGATTCAAAAGTCATATAGAAAAAGTTGCAAATACAGCTCACAGGATAATCGTCATTCTGAAAGGATATGGAAATTATTTTGCTTCTTTACAACGCCTTGATGCGAACACGCATGGAATATTCTGCGCAGATTTGGTCTTCTGGATTGTGACAGGATAACGACGCTGTTGAAAAGGGTACAAAAGAGAGTTACAAAGATGCTATTTAGATTACAGAATAATGAGGACAGATTAAAATTTTGTGAACTGCAGAAACTGGAGAAAGAGGGGTATAAACTTCTAAAAGGGTGTCATAGATTATCAAATGATGAAATTGTTATTATATGGAAAGTGGGAAGAGGGCAGTGAGGCATCGTGGAAATTATGTTTTCTCACAGTGAGTGAGAAAACATAATTTCCACGAGAGAAATAGTTTGGCTTAAAGCAGTAAGGACATCTGATGTGACATCCTTCGATGAGTTTTTGTTTTTGTGTAGGTCTCCAACAACATCAACAATAATACGTATTAATACCCTATTAAAATGCGAGTATTAAATATTAATACACCGTGACACCTCCAAGGAGTCCAAAGACTCATCGAGAGAGGGCATCTACTCTACAACTCTCTGTCTCCACCACTCACTCAATCCACCAACTACAACGAACCGCAACCACACCAACGCCCACCACCAACACTTTCACAGACAATCATAAAACGTCCATGCCCAAGGATTCGAAGACGCATCCTTCAGGCTGGAGAGCAGATAAGTTAACCATTCGGCCAACCACGCCGGCATATTATCCTACTTAATTCTGAGTATTGTATTAAATATATGCAAAAGATATTACTTTACACCGAGAAGCTTTCACATTTTGCCTTTATATAAAACGATTTAAACAAATTCTTACTAAAGTTGCATAACAGAAATTATTAAAGCATTCTTCATTAGCCATAGCGAGCCTTGGATTGAAATTCATTCACCAATCATTTTTAAATGAATTAAAAAGTAAAACTAAAAAAAAAATCAAAACTTTATTATTTATTATAAAAGAGTTTTGCAAACTTTATACACTTCTATAATTTTAATGGCTAATATAGCCTACTTTCGTTTAGGAGTGCCCCCCCCTTTTTTTACAGTGTCATTGGCTCTTTATACAAAATTGTAGGGCATTACAGAAGTGTTATAAAACTAATATATGAAGAATAAAAAGGAGGCAATTTGGACATATCTTTTTGGATGTTGTTTTCTGTATCCTTATCCCGGCGATGTGCCTTCATCTGCTGTTAAAGAATGTTTTTTTTTTGGGGGGGGGGGGGGGGGGGAAAGAAAGGTGGGGTGTGAGCCGACGAAATCACCATCCTGAATAAGGGGGTTAAACTTCTTAGAATTTTTTCCACTTAGTTAGACTATAATAAATTTAATTTAATCCTTTATCCAAGTGTAAGCAAAGTTTGTGCCTGAACATAGATCTGAGGCAACTCGTGGTAAAGGGGGACTAAGCTCTCATCACTTGTCTTAGCATCGCATAATGCAAAGCACATCTCTTTGCGGACATACATAATGCCATGCATTATGGGAAAGGTCACTACCTAGACCGGTTTCGCCCTTTATTGAAGTCTTGTCAGTAGGAACCAGACCCAGAGGTGGTGATACTAAGGTGGACGGTAAATATGACTTCTCCATTACTTCTACCTTAGTATTGCCACCTCCGGGTCTTGGTCCCACTGACGAGACCTCAATAAAGGTCAAAACCGGTGTGGGTAGTGACACTTCTTTTAATGCATAGCATTATACATGTTCGCAAGGAGATGTTCTTTGCATTATGGAAGATAGTAAGACAAGGAGCGATGACAGCTTGGTCCACCTTTACCACGAGTTGCCTCAGTCCTGAAGATACTTCAGGCGCAAACTTTGTTTGCTTATACTCGGATAAAGGATTAAACTGAATTTATTATGGGGTTAAACTTTGCGTTATCCCCAAAACACGTTCGCCAAACGAAGACATTATTATCGAAATCCAAGGCGGTTCACACCCCGTTACTCCCACCCCTGACTTTTCCCCTTAAATCCCTCCTCTTCCTCCAAAAAATAATTTCTATCTTCAGATCCTTCTCTCATACCCACCCCACCCTAAACGCTCTCTACCCATCCTTATTAATAATAATATCATGCATAAATATAAAAAACCTGGTTTTTTCAAATAATTCCCCCACATTATTTTACCCCCCACCACCACCAAAAAAAAAAAAAAAACTTTCTTTAACAGCAGATGAAGGGACAACGCCGGGATAAGGAGACAGAAAACAACATCCAAAAAAGTATTTCCAAATTTTCCTCCTTTTTATTCTTCATATTAGTTTTATAACACTTCAGTAATGACCAACGTTTTTGGATGAAGAGCCAATGGCACTCCTAAACGAAAGTAGGCTATATTAGCCATTAAAATGATAGTTTATTTTAGAGGAGTAACATGGGAATTTTTCCGGAAATAATACCTATTTATACACTTCGTTGTTTTAATTCAATGAAAATGGTGGCGCCAGTAAGGTCAAGTGAAAAGTTAGTCACAAGTCAACTTGAATGATGATCGTCTGACCTTGTGAAACACTTAGGCCTAATCTCGTCAAAATGACTTTCATTCCGAAAGATTTTAGCGTCGTGTTAAACAAATAAAAATGCAGACTTACCTTCGATTTAATTTGTTGCCAGTTCTAGTTTAATTAGATACTAAGAGTTAGTACTTTTTCAGAAAAAAGAAAGAAGTACTTTTCTAAATTTGTTGCGTACTTAATTTGAAGTCCGTAGCTTGTCACTTCACTGTTTCGCTTGTTGACGGTAGGCGTGGAGATAATACCCGGATAGTAACGTGTTTCGCCCCCTAGCGGTTGTTCAAAAGAAATGAACAGGAAGTTAAAAGCGAAGGAAAGTTATGTTTTGCTAACTACTTTCGTGTGTATGTAGGTTATCCTGTGCATTGATTAGCTTTCGAAGAGGTATTGCAAATTTATTTGCTTGAAATACAACTGCATCCTTATACGCCATGAAAATAGCATAAACTTAAAAAAAATAGGATATAAATATTTATAAAGAAAACAATTTGAAAATGGATTAAAATTAATATACATGGAAATAAAATCGAAAAAAATTAACAACACACCTTTTTTTTAATTGCTTAAGACTAATACATAAATTATGGTAGAAGTGATTTCTAGCTATAAATATAAAGAAATAAATAAAAAGCGTGAACAGAAACTAAGACTGTTATAACCATTAGATTAAATTACTTTTAGCACCAAATTCTTCTCATCATAATGCATTCGGGGAAAAACATTGAATCAGCAGGCACGACTATTTTAATTCTTTATCCGAAGAACGATTTTTAAAACAAATATTAATTTTACCCTGCCTTCGTAGCTCAGTCAGTATAAACGAAGTCAGGTCTTCGGTCGGAAAGACCTGGGTTCGATTCCCCTCGGTGACATGAGAAACCTTTATCTGGTCTCTTTTGACGAAAGCTGAGTTAGCCGGTCGCATACGATGGGTTTTTCGTCCTCCAAAACGGGCAACTCGGCTCGTAAACACACGCATCTACAGACATTAGACACTCCTGGAATAGAATTGACAAAGCTATTCAGAGATTTTCGGTTTCAAATCGTAATAGGCGAAGAAGCCTAATACGTTTCGACAGGCCACTAGGCCTAATAGGTAAAAAGAAGATAACTTTATACTATTACTATAATGTTATTTTAATACTACTGTACTTTTATTTTAAACAAACATTATTTTCAAAATTTATCTGTGCATTTCAAAAATTATGAGATTTCTCAAAAAAAAAAAAAAAAAAAAATATATATATATATATATATATATGTATATATATATGTATAATGGACAGAAAATGAGCACTTAGCTGGTGGTGCCATCTCGCGACAAATTGGGAAATTATAAATGTTTATTAGTTTCGAAAGCTTCCCAGCAAGCAGAATTTGGAGAGGGCGGGGGGGGACATGCTTACACAAGTATCCTTTACAGAAGGGATCGGGAACCATTTTGAAACAAAGAGCCATTCCACCAAAACAGTTAATTAACACAACATTTTGGGAGCAGTAACTTCAGTTCGATTTTTCCTGGTGTCTCAAAGTTGCAATTAGTTCAAACTTACGTAAATTTGTTTTTAATTCAGCACTTCCAGATATCAAATACCACTTGTATAAATTTTTTATATGTTCAATAAATAAAACAACATTAAGTTTGATTAAGTTTTTAATCACAAAATATGTTTAAGTAAGTATAATATTGCAAAAAAGTCAGAATTCGTATTGCAAACAGAATTAGTCCGAACAAAAATACAATGTTATGTATTTTAATAGATATTTGATTGTTTTAATTTAAAATTCACTAATGACACTTTTGATTTGATATAATCTCAGCCAATTTACTTAAATCTGGATTGTATGTCGTGCACTTTTTAATGGTAATTGGGCTTTCAAACTTTCGTCAGTTAATTTGTTCCTATACTTATTTTTAATGTAATTCATCGAAGAGAAAAATTGTTCGCAATTGTACATTGAACCGAAAAGAGTCAAAACCCCAAAAGCAAGTCGCCTGTTATTTGAATAATCAGTTGGGAAAGAATTCCAAATTTAAATATAATTTCCTGCGGTGCTTCTTCCGTGGTTTCCTCATTTTCTTCAATTTGTGCTACCATTTCCTGACGTTTTTGTACCCAGATGCTTTTATTCTGAATTTCCAGAAGCTCCATTTGTAGTTTTCTGCAATTGATATTCAGGGAAATGCTTCAATATCCTTATTAATTTTAAATTGCAATTTAACGGATGTAATATAAATTTCATCATCTCTGATGTTTTTAATGAAATCTGCTTGTAAATTAATCTAAAATTACAGTAATCATTTCAGCGAATATTTTGCAATCAACTTTTACTTGATTTGAATTCAATCCATAAGTTTTTAGAATTTGAAAATAAATAGATTTTTCTTAAGTAACATCTTCGAAAGCACCCTTAGTTTCTGTTCAAAGGTAAGGACTTCCTCTAGTAAATGTAAGGTTGTGTTTCCCTTTCCTTGCAACTTCAAATTTAGCTTATTAAAATGTTCTGTCATATCAAGTAAAAAATGAAAATTTTGTATCCATTCGGGATTACTGAGAAGTTCCACATGATTTACGTTATAATTTTTAGTGGTTAAGAAAACTGTTATTTCTTTCAAGCACTGAAAAAAAAAAACGTTTTAATGCTTTTCCTCTTGATAACCATCGTACAGATGTAAAGTCAATACATCTTTATGATGACTACCTAGTTCCTCTAAAAAATATGTCAAAAAGTCTCTCACTCAAAGCCTGAAATCGGATGAAATTGATCATTGGCAATAAATCCATTACTCTTTTTAGTTTTGTGGTAATAATCCCAAAGAATTTACAACTAAAGCTTCTTGATGCAAAATGCAATGAAATGAAATAACTCCATGTGGAATATGAGTGGAGAATAATTTAACAAACCCCTTACTTTTCGCAATTATAGAAGGCGCGCCATCGGTCGCAATGCATACTATATTACTAATATTTACATTTTTATTCCGTAAACTTGTTAGAAGGTTTTCTGAAATATCTTGACCTGTAGTGCGTCCTTTAAGTGTTAGCAGATCAAGAAGTTCTTTTCGAATACCGGAAGATGTGATATATTTAACCATCACGCAGCATTGCGCCATATCGGAAATCATTTGATTCATCAACCACAATAGATATAAATTCGGCAGAATTAATATCCATAATTTGCAAATTTGAAACTTCTTCAGAAATGGTTACAGTCCGTTCCTTGTCAGTTCTAGAAAGAGGTAAATCTTTAATTTTTTTTACGTATCTCTCCCTTATTTTTCATATCCTTAAATAGAATTTCAGAGACATTATAATGCAATTTTTTAGAAATTCAATATCGGCAAAAAGTTTTCCCGCTTTTGCTATTTCAAGGGATGACAAAAAACTTGCTTCTGTGGTATTCGACGACGATTTCGTCCAAGTTGACAAATTTCTTTGCTGGCAATGTTTTCTTTTGTAATTCTTCAATAGCTGTTTTTTTTTCCTATTATCACCCTCGGGATATTTTTTACTGAAGTCTAAATGTGTTCCTCGAAAATGTCGTTCGACATTACTTGATTTGTTATTTTGATGTCGTAGATGGCAAATTAAACTTTGCGGATTTCCATTTACTTCTATAAATGCAAATTTCTCTCTCCACATTTTATTGAATCCTCTGTTTGCTTCGATTATTTTTCTTTTTTCTTGAACTCATATGAGAAGAGTTATTATCACAAATTTACCGGCAACTAAAAACACAAATTCAACATAATAAAAATTAATTTGTGCACAACATTACCTGACACTAAATTAAACTCCAGTTTGGTACCACAATAAATAAGTTAACTAACAGAATATTTATTTTGACAGTGAAAATCCGTATGTATTTAAAAACCGTGGTGTTTGACAGGACAGCCGATCAATTTGTTCAAATTTTCGCCGTGGCGCAAGTTACATTAGGAATACGTAACATGCGTAACAATGTCACATGCATAGTATCTAGCGCCACGAACAGGCCGTATCAAAAAACAAAATTTAGTTGTTTGCATTAATTATGTATTTTTTAAATGAATATAAAAGATCCGCACTTTGTTCAGCCAAGAGCCGTATGCGGCTCCGGAGCCACCGGTTCCCGACCCTTATTTTTATAGGATACTTTTAGCATTCTCATTTTTTCCTTTTCAGTCATGGGAATCTTAAATGTTTACTCTGACTTCGATTACAGTTCTTTTTTCATATGACCAAACTTAAAATTTTATACAATGCAATGATTTTTACCTGCATTCTGTTCTGGTTTGAAGGATCATCCAGCAATTCTTCTTGGCCTATTCTCAATACTTTGTAGCCTTCACTTACAGTGTTCCTCAGTGATCTTATTTCTAGCTGTTTGTTTTGAGCTACTTCCTTAGCCACCTGGTCCACTCTCTCGTTTCCTATTACTACAGCATGTGTTTTCACTCATCAGAATGTACTTTCCCATCCCTGTTAAGAGTGAGATGTGTGTGTGTGAATTGCCACTAGCTTCATCTTGGGTGACTGAATACTGTACTACTGCACGTATCAAGGAAACTACACCATCGTTAGTGATGATAATGCATACAGTTGTCTAGAGTGCATACGATAATAGTATAACAGTCAGCAAAGAAAATATATATTTAGGAGTAGGTAGGCTCTGAAAGCAGAGGAGAATACAACGTATACACTGACGGGAGAAAGCGAGATGCTGTTATTATTGCTTTGTATTTGAAACAATCTTTAGTGCTAGTGAATATTATAGTATCATTAAAACATTATTAACGAGACAATAATTTTTTTTTCTTTTTTTTTAATGCCAGCATAGATTGGTCGATTGGTAGAGCCTCTGCTACTAATGGCTCACGCAAAACGTTAAGCAAGTTTGAGCGCGGTTAGTAGTTGGAAGGGATTCAATCGTTCGATGCTGTTGGCACAGTCTCCTCCCTCGATGAGTCTTTCGACTCCCTGGAGATGTCACATAATAATAATAATTACGAAATGGTCTCAGTATTTATCTGTACTTAGATATAAAAATAAGATATAAATCCATTTCACAATCTCACTGTAAGTGAGATTGGGAAATGGATTCACAAATAAAACGCTATCGAAATAAAATTTGTTATTTGTATATATTCTGGTAATTTATCTCGCTTAAGATAATGTGTATAATATTTATTGTTTTCTTCACAGATTTTCAAATCAATTCACACAAACATATCAAACATTATCAATCTATAAAAAGCCATAATTGTGGTATGGCTTTTAGTAAAAAAACCATTTTAACGTAGTCCTGAGGAAATGGTCTCTTCAGGTGCATTCCAAGACAGTTTGTTTTTTACAGCTGTCTGAAGCAAAAGTGTTTTCTGTATCGCTTGAAATGGATAAAATTGAGTATCGTGAGGTTATAAAATTCTTTGTAAAAGAAGGTTTAACGCCAAAAGAAATCCACTCGAAGTTCATAAAAGTTTATGGGCCCTTTTCTCCTTCGTTTACGACAATTAAGAAATGAGCTGCCAAGTTTAAACGTGGCCGTACCAGCTTTGAAGATGATTCACATGAAGGACGTCCAAAAAGTGTAACAACACCAGAAATCATTGATCAAGTGCACGATATGGTATTGGATGACCGGAGAGTCAAAGTGCGTGAAATTGCTGAGACTATAAGCATATCAAAAGAACCTGAAGGATATATTTTACATGAAGAATTGCAGATGAAAAAGCTTTGCGCAAGATGGGTGCCGAGCTTGCTCATAGCAGACCAAAAACACACGGCATGAAAATCTCTGAACAAGAATAAAACTGATTTTGTGCGTCGATTTATTACTATGGATGAGACTTGGATTCACCATTACACACCAGAATCCAAACAGCAGTCGAAACAGTGGACAGAAGCCGGTTGTTCAGTGCCAAAGAAGACAAAGTCGGTTCCATCAGCAGGAAAGATCATGGCATCGGTGATTTGGGATGCTAAAGTTATTTTGTTTATTATTTATCTTGAAAAGGGTAAAACAATAACCGGAGAATATTATTCCGATCTTTTAACCAGACTAGACGAAAAAATTCGTGAGAAAATACCAGGTTTGCTGAAGAAAAAATCATCTTTCGTAAAGACAAAGCAACCGCCCTCAAAAGTGTTTTTGGCAATGGGAAAATTAAGGGATCTGCACCACGAATTGCTGGAACTTCCACACTATTCCCCATATTTGGCTACCTTTGAATTCTATCTCTTCCCAAAACTAAAACTCTTCCACTTTAGTCAGCGTTTTCCTTCGAATCAAGAGGTGATTACAGCTGTAAAAGGGTATTTTGAAGATCTTACTGAGAATCACTACAGGGACGGGATAAGGCGCTGGAGCATAGCTGGAATAAATGTATTAGTATTAAGGGAGATTATGTTGAAAAATAAAAATAATTTTGAAATTATAAATTCGTTTTTTCATTGTAAGGCCGAGAACCTTTCAGACTGCCGTCATAGATGTCTTTCATCGGACTACTTGGATGCGTCAAGTAACTTCTGCCAAGTTTCATATCTGGAGTAGAATCTCCTATTTCTTTCCCCATTTTTCTTGCTTTGATAACCTTCTTCTACATGCTCAACACACACACACACACACACACACACACGCGCGCGCGCTCGTGTACTGAGCAGTTAGTTTCCGCAAATTCCCCTGTAGACAGTACAGAAAGTCGAATAATTGTGTCTGTTGAAACCTTTCCGATCAGGTGGTAAGTCATCTGCTGCTGTTTAATCTTCCGGATCGTGCCTGGAGGCGGACTACCGGTTAGGAAGCACACTTTGAATATAGTCCGGGTACTTTCTGTGTGGGAGGCACATGAAAAAGTGAAAATGTCCCGTTAAAAAATCTACAAAAAATTTAATTCAATTAATATATTAAAAATAAAACAAACTCTCAAAATAACACTAAAATTTCTCAAACAACAAACAATTATACTTTAACTTCGTCAATATCCAAGGCATCAATCGGTGGTGTACACTACCGCCACAGACATCAAACTCTGACGTAACTGACTTTCAATCGGCATCCTGCACTACTACAGCAAATCTCACCGGTTCCAATTACATCTTCGTTCACGCATTTCGAAAACGGGGCTTTTGTGATATCTCTTACCAAAGGCTACCACATCTGGATTTCCCTTCTTTTCAATCTTTTCTCATCACATTTCATAGCCATTATATAATCTATTATATATTGTATAATAATTGGAAAAGGTCACGAGTTTCTTAACCTTTTCCAATTTGCGGTCGTTTCTCATGTTTTCTGTCCCGTTTGGATTCTGTTGAGCCTTGAAAGTAATATGTGTTGGTATGAGAAGGCAGGGGAGACCTCAAAAAAGGATATTGGGTGGATAATGAGACCGAACAGATCAATAGGATCTATATCCGTGATTAGTGTTATTATGTGATGATGATGATAATATATATATATATTTTTTTATAATAATAATTTTATTGTCATTCATTCATTTATACATATATAGAGTATGTACAAATATATAATTCAGATTAAGTATAAATATATAAACATAATTAAATTATTATAACTTATATAATAATAATTTTTTTGTCTCACATAAATTACATTCACAGATACAGTAATAATTATATATACATGTTTAACAATTATATAACAGATACTTGCAAGTTAATAATATTCTTAATTTTTTTTTTATGTCTCAGATAAATTGCATACATAGATGCTGCAATAATCATATATATATATATATATATATATATATATATAATATTCATAACACATTACAATTGTGTATAACAGATACTTGCAAGTTAATAATTTTCTTCCTCGAAGCTTAGCACAGCTTATCTGAGGAAGATAATAGATGACAGAGGGTGGTGGTTTCTTGGTTACATTCCTATACTGGTCACAAGCCAGGTGTTGATTTTACTGTTTGTTGGTATGTGCTCGGAAGACTTCAACTGCTATTACAGTTGAACTTTTTTTGCAAATAGGTTTAGATTTAGACACGATGCGTTTGTTTCTTTGAGTTCTTGTAGTGATGGATTTTGAGAGTGGGTTGTCATAGGTGTGTGCGTGCGTGCGTGCATGTGTGTGTGTTTGGGGGGGGGGGAGAGAAACAGAAATTACTCTAATTTTCATTCTCGCTATAATATTTATATAGTGCCTGTTTCAGCTCTCTGTATATTCCTAGGTTTCTGTTGTCGAACGGCAGTTTGTTTATCATGTCAGGTACGTAGAAGTTTCTGGTGGCTTTGCTGTGCTGATTGGTGTACTTACAGGGTGTTCGGGATAAATTTGACAGTTTCGTAAGGAAAAAGAAAATCTTCTTTGTATCTATTAAATTTAATGAATTGACAAAAAAACATTACAGGCAGAGTTAATTACAATACTATCAACAAGATTTACTCAAAATAACCACCATTAGCATCGATCACAGCTTCAATTCTGCTTCGGAACCTCGAACAAGCTGATGCTACAGTCTCCCTGGGAAGGGCCGCAAAAACTGTTTTAATTTTATCCATTAACTGGGCTTTTGTATTACTGGAAGTGCGATTGGTGTCTTTTTCAACTGCGCCCCATACAAAATAATCCATGTGGTTAAGGTCTGGGGAGTTTGGAGGCCAAACATTTGGACTGGTGAAGTCGTAGAAATTTTCAGACAACCATTTTTGACTTTTCCCAGAGGTGTGGCAAGGGGCCGAATCCTGCTGCCATACATACGGCCTACCATTGGCTACCCTTGTTATCCAGGGCTTGACTACAGTTAGCAACTCCACGAACAAAGTCCGAATTCCAATGCCAGGGTTCTTCAACACCTGTTCCTGCAGATTTGCGAGGAATTCTGCTGTACGAACGCAATCAGAACGTCTGCTAGGGATCTTTCTTCTTGCTACATCCTCGTAGTCACCATTGCAAGTCTCTAGTTCATGCCTGATTGTTTTTACTGTATTCAGGGAGCATTGGGCAGCAGTCGTAATATCCTTATTTTGATGGCGGGCACGAATCATCATGATACAAGTTATTCTCTTCCATGATTCAGGTGGGTTCCAGCTATCCATCCTTTCTGACATCTTGTATATGAATGAAGAAGGGTCCAAACTTTTAAATGAAGAGAAGTGTGTGTTAATACATGTAACTTACGGAAAAATATAATTAATTATAAATATGTCAAATTTATCCCGAACACCCTGTATATGTCATGAAGTTTGTTGACTGTGGGCTTGTTATTTGATATGTTGTTCTGGCTACTCTATATGTTGGACTGTAGTAATGTTTTAACATGACTGTGTAGTGGCATAAGTGTTTCTCCTTAAATATTTTGTGTTTTGTCCGTGCTTCCTGCATAACAGTGGGTTGTTCCCAGATTATCAGTTTTACCATTTTGTCTTGCAACCGTTGTAGCCTGTTAAGTCTGTAGTCTCCACAGAATGCGTATGATGTGATTGCATATCTTAAAATGTTTTCACATAATGTTTTATAGATTAGTATTTTTATGTGGATTGGGGCAATGTCTTTTAATCTCTATAGTTTGTTTGCTATTATCCTAAGCTTGGTATGTAGGCAGTTTGTATGGCTATTCCAACTTTGATCAGCATCGAAGTGAAGTTCAAGATAGCCTGTTGTTTTCACTGTGTGATGGTTGTGATTTTAGGTTCTGCACTTTGTGTATAGGAGGATGAATGTTTGATAGTGAGATATTTAGTTTCTATGGGCACAGTTTGGGGGTTTTTGAATACCATTAGCTTTGTTTTCCCTGGGTTTATATATATGCCGTTTTCGGTTAACCAGTTAGTGATTTGATTGATGTCATGTTGCATATTTGTGTAAGCGATATTTGCATTGTTGTGAATGGATACTATGGCCGTGTCGTCTGCATACTGGAAGATTTTACTTTTTAGGGGCAGTTGGCTTATGTCGTGTGTGTATATGTTAAATAGAATGGGAGATAGGACAGCTCCTTGTGGTACTCCACAGGTTACATGTACCTCTTTGCTGTACGCCGATCCCATGCGTGTGGTGTGCTTTCTGTTTTTCGTGTATGCTTTAAACCACTGGAGTAGACGACCTCCAATTCCGATATGCGTTAACAAGGTTTTGTGTGTTAGAGTGTCAAATGCTTTTGTTAGTCAATGAATACCACTAATGTTATTCAGTTTTTATCTAATGCAGCGTTTATTAGAGCTGTGAAATCTTCCAGGAGTGTTGCTGTTCCTTTATTTTTTTGAAAGCCATATTGTGTTTTGGGTATGATTTGAAATTTTTCAATGTATGTGGAGAGTTTCTGATGCGCGATACGCTCCATGATTTGGTTGATTACAGAGAGCGTGGCGATGGGTCTGTAATTACTTATAATGTTTCTTTTTGTCTGTTTGTGTGTGGGTGTGGTTAATGCAGTCTTCAGTGTTTCAGGTATGTGTCCCGTTTCGATGATTTTATTTAAAAGTTTTTGTATAACTGGAAGTAGGTTGGTTGAGTGCTTCTTGATGTCTTTTGGTCTGATTCCGTCTATCCCCGGTCGTTTGATAGGGTTAATTTGTTGAATTGCCAGAGATAGTTCTTCTTTTGTTACTGTGGGGAACCACATCGACTGGGTTGCTTGTGGACCTAGTGGAGAATGTTCGTTTGTGTGAGGAAAGGTTGTTTCTTGTAGCGTTTGGACAGAGTTCACGAAGTGCTGATTAAAGTTGTTTACCAACTGTTTGAGGGATTTGGGATCGCAGGCAAAGCTGTGTTTTATTGTTTCTGAGGCAGTGGTTCTGTGTATATTGTCCAGCATTTCATTAATCAGGTGCCAGGTTTCGTTTATGTCATTCTGAGCTGTTGTTATATTGTTGCTGTAATAGATTCTTTTTGCCGTTCTAATCTGGGTTGTTAGGCGATTCCGTTTTCTTTTGTATTCAGCTTTTAAAGCGATATTGTTCGGCGACTTTTTAAGTTGTTTCCATAGGGCACCTTTTCATTGTATGTTTGTTAGTATGTTGTCTGTTATCCATGGATTCTGTTTCGTTTGGGGGCGTATTTTTATTTTTGTTAATGCTTTGTTATATATTTTGTTAAATGCAAGTTTAAGATTAGTATTATATACAACTTCAGCAGAGTCTAAAGATGCCATCTACATCCACTCTGTTTTTCAGATTTCATCGTTTACTATTGTTTCGTTTAGAATGCTATAATACTGTTTTGTAGTCTCGGTGATTTTTATGGGTTCTGGTTCAGTGTGTACCTGTAATGATGCGAAATAATGGTCTGCCAGTTTGCATGTTATGACGGCTGATGTGTGGCTGTTTGGAGGGGCAGTTATATTTATATGATCAATGCAGGATGAGGTTATTGTGTTTCCGACTATCTCTTCTCGTGTATACGACTGTATGGATGGGCCTACGTCCGTGGCTGAAAACCATCCGTTTAGTTCTTCTAGGAATTTTGTGGTGCTTAGGTTGGGTAGTCTGTATATTGCGTTTAATATCAAGGAGGTTTCTTGTTTGTTGTTTTTAATTTCGATGCATATGTTTTCTGCGTATTCTAATTTATAGTTTGTTTCTGTTACTTCTAGTGTATGTTTGGTAAATATTATTACACCTCCGCCTCGTTTTGTTTGTCTGCAGTGTTTGTGTAGTTGGAAGTGTGGCATTTGGTAAGTGGTTGCCTCTTCGTTTGTCGTGGATTCTTCAGTCAGTATTAAAATGTCTATTTCGTCTATATCTTCCTTCAGATAAGCTTGCAGGGTCAGCCAGTATTTTTGAATGCTTCTGATGTTGATGTGGAGAATAGATAGTCCTTTTTTGTTAATTGTCACTTGTTTCCATTCCGTTATTCATTTCAGAATGTGGCAATTATCATTTTCCAGGGTGATTACGTCTGCTTGATAGTCTGTATTCATGTTGGTTGGTGTGCTGTTCCTTCTTTACGAGTTGTCAATATTCCTTTCAATGTGGCAGCCTGTTGAGGTCGTCTACGGATTTTATTTCGATTGGTTTTGAGTTTTGTGTCTTTCTAAGGAATATTTTGCTGTCTCTTATCCATATAAACTGGTAATTGTTTTCTGTTTTTACTTTCCTTGCTTGGTAGAATATTTTCTGGTAATATGGCGAGAGGTATTCGGACAAGTATACTGGGGCCTTTCAGATCCTTGACTACTGTTTTTGTTAATCCCGCTAACTTTTATGAGTGTAGATTTTGTTGGGCTGTTGGTGAGTCACACTACGACCGGAGAAGGACGGGTATTATTTTCTCTTTACCTTTTTCGTGGTAACCGATGCACTGACTGGAGATCTCTTGATTGAATGGGACAGCCTATTTTTTGGCTTAGTTGTATTACGGTGTCTCTACGATGTTCCGTAGCAATTTCTGGGAGACCATCTATGAGGAGATCATTTTTGTACTGCTGTTGATTTAAGAGTTCATACTGTTGCTTGAGAGAGTTTAGTTCTTGTCGTAGTTTCGTTGTCTCTTTAATTAAATTATGCAGTCTTTCCGTTAACTCTTTAACGCAGTTTTTAATTTCTCTAACGGTCTGTAATATATATTTAATATATTTAATAATATTTAATTTAATATGTATTACATATTAAATAGTATTATATTTAATATGTAATACATATTAAATATAATGATAATAATAATAATACTTTTTTTAATTTTTTTTATAACAGTTTATTATTTCTCAGATAAATTACATGTATTATATGAAGGCAATTATGCATAACAAATATTTCTCATACTTAAAGTTTTTTTTTTTAAATAATAGTAATAACAATAACTGTTTACACCATATATTATTAAAATACTCATAATGATGATTATTACAGATATTTCTTTGCAATTTTACACTCTATATATACAATATCAATGGATATAATCACTCTATATTGCATACTTAAGTTACAGATATTACATACATTAAATACATTGGTTTACATGTAATACGTACATTACATGCATTTGGTTACATCTTGGATGAGAACTAATTTCTCTGCTTTCATCCTCGAAGCTTATACGTAAGCTTATTTCAGGATGACACCAGTTGGTTATTATTTATGGGTTCTTTTTTTGCTGTGTTGGGAAGCTACGAAATCTATGATTGAGAAATTCGCGCGTACGCACGCACACACACACACACACACACACACACACACACACACACACACACACACACACACACACACACACACACACACACACACACACACACACACACACACACACACACACACACACACACACACACACGAATAACTTGGAATGTATTGATGCGTCGCAGAACTGGAAGCCTGAACGAATATATTGTGTTTCATTAAATTTGTATTGTGTTTTGGGTGCGTGTTTCTTGTTCATAGTATGTTCAATAAGTAATAAGACTAATTTTACTGTGGCGAAACCACTCATCACAATATTAATTTCTGTGGAAAAAAGAAAGGTTGCTGTCTGTATTAACAAAAGTGGTTGATAAATCGCGTATACGGGCTGATGTGCCAGAGTGTCACGTGACTAAACGCCAGCTTGTTTCGGAGCGCCTTCGAGGCGCGACCAGTCTTCGAAATGGAAGCGTCCTTGGAACAGCGTTATGCGATTGAATTTTGTGTGCGTTTGCAAAAATTGGCATCGGACACTTTTACCATGATACGCGAAGCTTTCAACGATGAAGCAATGTCGAGGGCAAGTGCTTTTCGCTGGCATAAACCTTTTGAGGAAGGAAGGCAAAATGTGGAAGATATTGAACGTGAGGGAAGACCTTCAACGTTCATCACAGAGACAATGATCAACACAGCAGCGATTATCATCAAACACATCAAAAGGAAGCGTCCATTGCTGAAGAATGGCTTCGTATTGCACCACGACAATGCAAGGCCACATATTGCTGGTTGTGTAGTGGACGTTTTGCAGAAGAACAACACAGATATCCTACCACACCCTCCATACAGTCCTGATCTCGCACCGTGCGATTTCTGGCTGTTTCCTCAGCTCAAGAAACCACTAAAAGGCCGCCATTTCGAAAGCAACAAAGTATGTGTACAAGCTGCGGAAGCAGTTTTGAAAGAACTCTCAAAAAACGGACTCTCACATGTGTTTAAGAAGTGGACGCAACGTTGGGACAAATGCATCGCGTCTCACAGTAGTTACTTCGAAAAAGACCATGTAAATAATGACGATTAAAGGTAATCTGTTTTAATCGTCATGAGGTGTTGTTTTCTGTATAAATATAGTCTTATTACTTATTGAACAGCCTACGTAGTTTTTAAGGTTTCTATATTCAAAAGGTAATTTGTTTATCATGTCTGGGATGTAGAAGTTTCGCGTGGCCTTTCCGTAGTGATTATTGTATTTATATGTGATATAATTAGTAGTTTGAGGTCTTGTTATATGGTATGTATTTCTAACTGTCCTGTAGTTGGCATCGAAATAATGTTTTAGCAAGGCTTCATAGTGACATAAATGTTTTGCTGTCAGTATTTTTTGTTCTGCCATTGCAATGTTTATAAGATCGTGATTTTTTCTTTGTTCCCAAAAGATCAGTTTTGTCATTTTGTACTGTAGCGACATTAATCTATTTAATTTGTAGGGTGCACAGAAAGCATACGTTGTTATAGCGTATCTTAGTATATTTTGGCATAGTGCTTTGTATATTAGTGTTTTTAGGCATATGATAACTATGTCTTTTAACCTGTAGAGTTTGCTACTTATTGTTCGGAGTTTGTTGTGTAGATGGTTTATATGGCTATTCCAGTTCCCCCCCCCCCCCACCCCCCCCCCCCCCCACCCCCCCCCCCCCCCACCCCCCCCCCCCCCCACCCCCCCCCCCCCCCACCCCCCCCCCCCCCCACCCCCCCCCCCCCCCACCCCCCCCCCCCCCCACCCCCCCCCCCCCCCACCCCCCCCCCCCCCCACCCCCCCCCCCCCCCACCCCCCCCCCCCCCCACCCCCCCCCCCCCCCACCCCCCCCCCCCCCCACCCCCCCCCCCCCCCACCCCCCCCCCCCCCCACCCCCCCCCCCCCCCACCCCCCCCCCCCCCCACCCCCCCCCCCCCCCACCCCCCCCCCCCCCCACCCCCCCCCCCCCCCACCCCCCCCCCCCCCCACCCCCCCCCCCCCCCACCCCCCCCCCCCCCCACCCCCCCCCCCCCCCACCCCCCCCCCCCCCCACCCCCCCCCCCCCCCACCCCCCCCCCCCCCCACCCCCCCCCCCCCCCACCCCCCCCCCCCCCCACCCCCCCCCCCCCCCACCCCCCACTTCATATTCGCTAGATTTTTTTGTTATTTGCTCGTTCTGTTTCTTAAAGAGTTCTTGCACAAGATCTACTAAGCTGGCTTTTATAGTCACTAGACCGTTTTCTATTAGTATACTTAAAGAGTTGAAATTATAGGACTCACCTGCGTTTTTTTGTCTGTTCAGTTCGTCATCTGATTTCGCTTCCGGTATAATCGGCTGCGTCGTAGGTGGTTGCCTTACGTGCGTTTCTTTGTTCCTCTTGCAGATTACACACTTCCATTCCTCACGTGTTACATCGGGTTCATATTTATGTT
Organism: Typopeltis vanoorti; assembly: GCF_054136105.1. Classification (NCBI taxonomy): domain Eukaryota; kingdom Metazoa; phylum Arthropoda; class Arachnida; order Uropygi; family Thelyphonidae; genus Typopeltis; species Typopeltis vanoorti. The sequence continues at coordinate 151,154,843 of NC_143555.1, forward strand.
GCCCGGTTGTTTCTGAAAAGCCGGCACATTTTAAGTGTAGAATCCTACTGCATTTCGTACAAGTTATATTATTTCCGTTGGACGATAACTCCTCCAGGCATTTGATACACTTCATGTCTCACCTTTCTTCCCTTAGGCGGAGAGTCGTGATTATTATATAAGATGGCGACGTCCTTTGTTCTTCGCTGGTTGTTGACCACGGTCCTCTCTGTTCACTTTTCAACACTTCAAAATTTGGTTTCTTCTTAGACGATCTCGTTGAATTTTATGTCACTGTCTTCGGCGTGATGAGTAGGGTTTCTTGGGAGCACTTTTAACTTAAAACAGGAGTTGGAACCACTTTAAAACTATGTAAAACTGGAGCAGCGATATCACCGTGCGACCGTTCGTATGCCTACGCAGCGCCCCCTTTATAATAATTATTATTATTATAATAATTATTATAATAATAATAATAATAATAATAATAATAATAATAATAATAATAATAATAATAATAATAATAATAATAATAATTTATTTGTTTTATTTATCTATTTATTATTTTTTTTTTTTTATGCCTCAGATGAATTGCATACATAGTTGCTGTAGTAATTATATATATATAATATTTATAACGCATTACAAGTGTGTATAACAGATACTTGCAAGTTAGTAATTTTCTTCCTCGAAGCTTAGCTGAGCTTATCTGAGGAAGATAATAGATGACAGAGGGTGGTGGTTTCATGGTTGTGTTCCTATAGTGGTCACAAGCCAGGTGTTGATTTTACTGTTTGTTGGTACGTGCTTGAAAGACTTCGACTGCTATTACAGTTTAACTTTTTATTTTCTTTTTTTTCTTTTTTTTTGTGCAAATAGGGTTGGATTTAGACATGGTGTGTTTGTTTCTTTGTGTTCTTGTAGTGATAGTTTTTGAGAGGGGGGTTGTCATAGGTTTCTGTGTGTGTGCATGTGTGGTGGGGAGAGAGAAACAGGAATTGCTCTAATTTTAATTCTCGCTATAATATTTATATAGTGCCTGTTTCAGATCTCTGTATGTTCCTAGTTTTCTGTTGTCGAATAAACAATAATAATAATAATAATAATAATAATAATAATAATAATAATAATAATAATAATAATAATAATAATAATAATAATAATAATAATAATAATAATAATAATAATAATGTTTATTATATTATTAATGCCTACTTTCGTGGCTGAAAGCCATCTGTTTAGTTCTTCTAGGAATTTTGTGGTGCTTAAGTTGGGTGGTCTGTATATTGCGTTTAATATCACGGAGTTTTCTTGTTTGATGTTTTTAATTTCGATGCATATGTTTTCTGCGTATTCTGATTTATAGTTTATTTCTGTTACTTCTAGTTTATGTTTGGTAAATATTATTATACCACCGCCTCGTTTTGTTTGTCTGCAGTGTTTGTGTTGTTGGAAGTGTGGCATTTGGTAGGAGGATGCCTCTTCGTTTGTCGTGGATACTTCAGTCAGTATTAAAATGTCTATTTCGTCTATATCTTCCTTCAGATAAGCTTGCAGGGTCAGCCAGTATTTTTTGAATGCTTCTGATGTTGATGTGGAGAATAGATAGTCCTTTTTTGGGGATTGTCAGTTGTTTCCATTCTGATATTGATTTCAGAATGTGGCAATTATCATGTTCCGGGGTGATTACGTCTGCTTGATGGTGTGCTTCCATGTTGGTTGGGGTGCTGGTCCTTCTTTACGAGTTGTCAATATTCCTTTCAATGTGACAGCCTGTTGAGGTCATCTACGGATTTTATTTCGATTGGTTTTGAGTCTTGTGTCTTTCTAAGGAATATTTTGCTGTCTCTTATCCATATAAACTGGTAATTGTTTTCTGTTTTTACTTTCCTTGCTTGGTAGAATATTTTCTGATAGTGTGGAGTAAGGTATTCAGACAAGTATATTGGGGTGTTGTCGTGGTCTCCTTTCAGATCCTTTACTACTGGATTTTTAATCTTGCTAGCTTTTATAAGCGTAGTTTTTGTTAGGCTGTTGGTGAGTCGCACTACGACGGGAGGTGGACGGGTATTATTTTCTCTTTATTATTATTATTATTATTATTATTATTATTATTATTATTATTATTATTATTATTATATAGAGGGCGCTTTAGCAGCAAGCGGTCGCAGCACGATATTTCGATGCTTCCATATTCTAAGTTGCAAAGTAGATCTTTTCCTGTGAATTAAAATTTAAAGTACATCAGTGAATTCCGGTCTTCAAGACGAACATATTGATGTAAAAACTGTAAATATCTGTTAAGTAATAAGTAAAATATAAGTATTCAAAGTTCGAAGTATACGTTGGACAACTACGCGAGAAGAGAACAAAGGAAGTCGCCATATTAGAAATTACAGCAAGATCGTCAAACAAGAAATATAAAGTGCTACAAATGCCAAGAATACTTAACGGGGAAACAAACCCACGTAACATGTTGGAACTTCCAGAGGAACATACAGTTTCTATATTCAGGGTTGTCCGAGGCTATTCGGCAGCAAAAAACAAACAAGAATCGTGACGAGTGGAAGTGTCCCCATTGCAGAGACAACAAAGGAATGTCGCCTTCGACCGCAGGTGGAAGCACATACAGAAAACAACCGCAGGCAGTAAACAGCTATCAAGAACAGAGGGAATTAAAAACAAAGAAAACAACAACAGAAACCCAGGTGAAAAAACTTTAAATGCATTACGTGAAAATAGATTACAAAACCTAAAAAACTGTTTAATCGATTTTGTTGGAGAACTATTTCAAAAACATACCGCACAAATTGTAGAAAAATTCAATCAATATGAGGAATTTATTAAATTTAATAATAACTCGGTAGAAGGTGTATTACAGAACGTTAGAGAAATTAAAAACTGCGTTAAAGAGCTGACGGAAAAATATAATTATATTTACGTTAAAGAGCTAACGGTAAGCATAACTTAGCCAAAAAATTGGCTCTACCATTGAATCAAGAGACATCCAGTTAGTGCATCGATTACCACAAAAACGGAAAAGAGAAAATAATTCCCGTCCTTCTCCCGTCGTAGTGCGACGCACCAACAGCCCAACAAAAACTACACTTATAAAAGCTAGCAGGATCAAAAAACCAGTAGTCAAGGATCTGAAAGGAGACCATTACAACACCCCAATATACTTGTCAGAATACCTAACGCCATATTATCAGAAAATATCTAGCAAGCAAGGAAAGTAAAAACAGAAAACAATTACCAGTTTATATGGATAAGAGACAGCAAAATATTCCTTAGAAAGACGCAAAACCAATCGAAATAAAATCCGTAGATGACCTCAGCAGGCTGTCACATTGAAAGGAATATTGACAACTCGTAAAGAAGGACCAGCACCCCAACCAACATCAATGCACACCATCAAGCAGACGTAATCACCCCAGAACATGATAATTGCCACATTCTGAAATCAATAACAGAATGGAAACAAGTGAAAATCCCAAAAAAAGGAGTATCTGTTCTACACATCAACATCAGAAGCATTCAAATTACTGGTTGACCCTGCAGGCTTATCTGAAGGAAGATATAGACGGAATGGACATTTTAATACTGACTGAAGTATCTACGACAAACGAAGAGGCATCCTCCTACCAAATGCCACACTTCCAGCAACACAAACACTGCAGACAAACAAACCAAGGCGGTGGTATAATAATATTTACCAAACATAAACTAGAAGTAACAGAAATAAACTATAAATTAGAATACGCATAAAACATATGCATTGAAATTAAAAACATCAAACAAGAAAACTCCCTGATAATGAACGCAATATACAGACCACCCAACTTAAGCACCACAAAATTCCTATTAGAACTAAACAGATGGTTTTCGGCCACGGACGTAGGCACCTCAGAATACTTGATAATAATAGGAGACCTTAATATAAACATTAGAAACATAAATAACAACACAGAACAATACCTAGACCTATTATCGGCTATAACATAACCCCATCCATACAGTCGTATACACGAGAAGAGATAGTCGGAAACACAACAACCTCAACCTGCATTGATCATATAAATATATGGGCCGCTCCAAACAGCCAAACAGCAGCCGTCATGGATATAACATGGAATCTGGCAGACCATTATTTCACAGCAGGCTACAATGGTTGCTAGATAAAATGGTAAAACTGATATTCTGGGAACTACCCACTCTTATGCAGGAACCGCGGACAAAACACAAAATATTTAAGGTGAAACACTTATGCCACTACACAGTCATGTTAAAACATTACTACAGCCCAACGTATAGAGTAACCAGAATAACATATCAAATAACAACATATCAAATCACTACGGCAAAGCCACCCGAAACTTCTACGTACCTGCCATGTTAAACAAACTGCCGTTCTACAACAGAAACCTAGGAACATACAGAGAGCTGAAACAGGCACTATATATAAATATTATAGCGAGAATGAAAATTAGAGGAATTTCTGTTTCTCTCCCCCCACACACACAAACCTATGACAAACCCCCTCTCAAAAACTATCACTACAAGAACACAAAACAACAAACGCACCATGTCTAAATCCAACCCTATTTGCACAAAAAAAAAGTTAAACTGCAATAGCAGTTGAAGTCTTCGAAGCACCTACCAACAAACAGTAAAAGCAACACCTGGCTTGTGACCATTACAGGAACACAACCATGAAACCACCACCCTCTGTCATCTATTATCTTTCTCAGATAGCTCTGCTAAGCTTCGAGGAAGAAAATTACTAACTTGCTAGTATCTGTTATACACAATTGTAATGTGTTATAAATATTATAAATATATAATTATTACAGCATCTATGTATGCAATTTATCTGAGAAAAATAAATAAGTAAAATAAATAAATAAATTATTATTATTATTATTATTATTATTATTATTATTATTATTATTATTATTATTATTATTATTATTATGTTTATTCTATATTCAAGAATTCTGTATAATCTATATTGTAAATATTAGAAGAACATTTGTTGTAAATACATAATATAGCGGCAAAAAAGTATTTTTAAAAATTTTAATTGAAATCCAATGTAGAAAATGTAGCACTTTGTGCTGATTTCTGTAAAACTATAAGTTGCAATGTCACTCAAGATGTTTATTGTATGTGTAAATATTTTAACAATCAATAAAAATATTATCATATCAAAAAATATATTATTATAATATAATAGTATTATAATATATATATATTATTGTTAATTTAACAGTTGAAAAAAAAAATCCCTTTTTCATTTCGCGTACTTTTCAGGTTCCAAGTTACATAATTAGAGAAGAGGATTTGGAAAAAACTCCGAATATTACTCTGAAGATTTTATTTTCTTTTCTTAACTAATCAAAAACCATCCGTTTCATGTTCAAGTTTTTTTGTTCTGTTAAAAAATTCTCTGAAGTTCATTATGGAATTTTCCTACTAGTAGACAGCGCAAAATAAAATAAAATAAATAAAGTGAGAGAGAGAGAGAGAGAGAGAGAGAATGGCCTTTCTGCATAGAAGCCTACGCAATGATAGTTGATAAGGATTGTTAGATTTTTTTTATTTATTCGTATGGCGTTTCCCCGTTCTGCCACCGTCCCATAGGTTGAGCCCCCTATTAAGGGATTAAGCATGTACTTTATGACTGTAGATCCGTGTGTGTTCACGGGCTGGTTTGCCTGCTTTGAGGGACGAAAAATTCGAGTTTCCGGGTGAAAAACACACTCCGCCACCTGTATGAGACCGGATAACTCACGTTTAGTCGAAAGAGATCAGATAAAGGGTTCGATTCCTTCACATCACTGACTGGAATCGAACCCAGGTCTTTCCGACCAAAGGGTTACGTCTATATACCGACTAAGCTGCGGAGGCTTTAGGATTGTTAGTGCCTTTAGTTAACTTCCCGCACGTTTGATTTGTATATTTCCCCCTTTCTGATAGGCTGAAAGAAAGAAATATTTGTTTAGATAGTTATTAATACCAAATAAGTATTTATATTTTGCAGTTTTTCAATAATCTATAGTTAGCCCCCAAAATCCAAAAGCCTGGTTGGAAATATTCATCGGAGTGAAGTTACTGAAAGAGGATATTTGCGCAGTCTCTCAAACAAATCTTGCCAGACATTTTAGATATTTTCATCATTTTTGTCTTAAAATCAACGAAGTCGTTTCCAAGATGTTTACGTTTACGCTTGAGAATTGATCGCAAGCAACGAGAGTCTTACTGAATGTATCCAAAGCAAAGCAGATGATTTCTATCTGCAAAAGTTTATCTTAAAGTTATATTTTAATGTAGCTGTACCATTGCCATATAAACAATATAGAATTTCAAAATCAACAAAACATTGTCGTAAACTACACCGACAAAAGAAAAATACAATTGTTTAAATAATAACAATGGAATTCACAACAGTAAAATTCCAACGTAACAATGTTATCATGATAATTACATATAAACTGTGAATGCAATTTTATATTAACTCATGACATTTTTATTCATTGTGACGTCATAATATTTCCTGTCGATACAGACGTATAAAAGACCAATTCTCTCAGAGAGCGAAGAGACTTTAAAAAGCGAAGATTATAAAGAACAAAAAGATCAATTAAAATACGACAAACAAAATGAAAAGATGTTCTAAAGCTCTCTGTATCCTGTTGGGTTCCAAATTCCAGAGGATACAATTCGGCATTTAACATTCGGTAATGAGTATCAAGACGACATACGTCTTGATAATTTAGATAATTTGCTTAAGATTTATCTTCACTTTCAGCGACGAAAGCTCTATTAAAGCTCTCCGTATCATAAGTTTTGATACCATACGCGTGTAACAATCAGTACTGATTTATTCGGCCTTTGCGACAAAATATGAGGTTATTCTCCGGGATACTCCGGTTTTCTCCTCATATTGTTAGAATGGAGTGGAGCGGTGTGGTCTATTCGGAAGGCGTTTTTGTTCACCGAAATTAATGAACTGCGTTACCATTCCTCTTGCGACGACCTGGATGCGTTTGCTAATATCCTAAAGGGGTGGTGTCGGTGTTACTTTCTGTTATTGAAGTTGACTGTCGACATCGATTCAATTCTGTCCATCCTAGGGGTGCAGAGGAGTATCGAAGAAGCTCTGTCACCAGCAGAGGCCCAAAACACACCAAACCGCTTTTATGCAGGAAGTTAGTAAACTTGTCTCAGTGGATTTGGCGCCGTCGGAAAGGTTATGCAGTTCAGGATACTTCTCGCTGTTGACTGCTGGAATTAACTCAGTCAACCATTGTAAGCTTCGTGAGGGCCCAATGCGGCGAATGAAGGTCCCCAGATAACAAAAGTGACCTCTGAATAATGAGGATGAGGATGAGGTTGGGGTGTTTATAACGAAATTAAATAAACTTTGTAAACAATAATTACTGCGTGCGTTTCCTTGTAGCACTGGTGTGTATAATCATTGCAATCCAGAACGATGGACCTTGATCTTGAGTAGGGGCGCGCCAGTATTGTTCTGCGGCTGTCTGCAAAACTTTAGTTGGCGCCCCTATCCCCACCCCTCCAATAAAAAAATCACTTTAAAAAACATTTGTTAGAGTATTTCCTCCTCTTTGGCGCTTTTACTGTCCTGGTGTCTGTGTGCGTCGCACACATTGCACATATGGCCGGCGCGCTCCTGATTTTGAGGTACCTTGAGATATTTTGTCCTTGGTACTGCAGTATTGCTGGGATGATTCCAGAAATAAGAATCATGTATTATTTCTTCTCAATATAAATATTAAGGAAAGATAAAGATAAATATAAATATTCAGGCCCTACTTGAAACCTAGTTTCATATGCTGTACTTAACATAATATTTTTATGGTTAAGCAACACTTTATTATCTGTCAAATAAATTGACACTTTTAGTAAATAATGCCAATTTCTGAAATGTAGCTGAATTCACATCTTAATTCGTATCTCCCTTCACAGTGCGAAATTCAAATCATCCAACAATTCATGTATCTTTATTAGTAATAACGATTAGATTAGTACATGAATTAAGTTAAGGGGATAATAAATCCCTCATTATTTTAAAACTGGATACGAAACTCGGTGATCGAAATCTAAGAGTTCCATGCCGAAGAACTATCGGCGAGTCCAAGCGTAAATCACCACCTGGGTGGTACAACACTAGGGCAACTCGTGTCAAAGGTGGAGAAAGCTCCGTCACTATCCTTAATATTTTCTCATAATGTAAACCGCATCTCCTAGGAGATGTATTACTGTTTTACATTATGAGGAGAGGTCACTACCCAGACCGGTTTCGACCCTTATTGAGGTCTCATCAGTGAGTAGGTAGACCTGGAATACCAAGGTTTAAGTGAACCGAACTTACATATACCCCTTCTAACGAATTGCCAGAGCGGTGTACCCATATATTATTATTACTACCCAGTGTTGTACTACCCAGGTGATGACTTACGCTTGGACTCGCCGATAGTTCTTCGGCATGAAACTCTTAGATTTCGATCTCCGAGTTTCGTATCCGGTTTTAAAATAATGAGGGATTTATTATCCCCTTAACTTAATTTACGCCGCCGGAAAATACCCTCTTGGCTCTTTGTCAGATTAGTACATGATTGTACAGAATGTTGTACGATACAGTGTCTAATTCATTTCTTCATAAACAGTTGTCGAGTTATAAAAATGGTGACAGATGTGACTAATACAGAAATATTAGGATGGTTTGCTGCTGATTGTGGTAGGTTTAGTATTAGCGTCGTCTGAATGATATTATTAGGTAATCTAATGTTGTCAAAGTTTTGGTTGAAGGATTCTGCTATTGAGTTGTAGACGTTTGTGTGTATTACGCAGTTGGTTGAGGGTCGATCATGTTTTTTTTTTTCATATTCTCGCTGCAAAAAATTTGTCAAAATAAATTCTTTCAGAGGAGTTTATTTTGAATGCTGCTTGGTGTATTTTATGTTTTATAGCCTTTGTATCTGGGTGTCATTTTGATATATCTTCCGAAGATTATTCTGTGGAAAATATAACGTCAAGCGTTCCTATAACGGAAGCATCTGAAAAACAGAAAAGCAGAGCAAAAGAGGTACCAATTCTGGGAGGTACCAATGACTTAACTCGCGAAAAATTCAGTATGAAGGAGGTCATGAAAAGGTTGAAAGAGGCGAGAGGGAAGAGTGAGAAAGTGAAAATAAGTATATTACTTCGATTTGAGAAACCTGAATTAAGAAGAAGGACTGCGATGGCAAATGATTCGGTGCGCAGTTTTGTAGAAGGAATGGATGCGAGTTTTGGGATGTGTGGAGTGAGTTTGAGGGAAAACTGGATTTGAATAAGAGGGACGAACTACACCTGAATATGTTTGGCGTCAGAAGTCTTGGAAAACTAATGACTGATATGGGACTTAACACAGAGTCAGGGAAACTGAAATATGAGGGCAGGAATCTTGAGAATCCGTGTAAGAGGGATAACGTTAGGTAACTGAATGGGGAACGGGCTTTGTCATGGAAATGATTATGAAGGGAGAAACGGTCTATGTCCGTCCGGTTCGGAGACATCCTTCTCAAGCCTCTATATGGTCGGACTAGATCACCCACTTCCAATAAGATTTTCTATCTGAGACGACTTAAGAAGCATGACATTCCTTATCATACGGTATGAAATTTATCGGCTGTGTTTGAAAAGTGATCGTGTGTGTACTGAAATCAAATACGAATATATAAAGCAAAGAATGGCTTTCTTCTGATGCGAGAATGTGATGCAAACAGAGCTTGAGGTAAATGGAAGTCCTAATCTTTGAATGTTTCCTATGACAGCTTTGAAAGCACGTGTTTTAGTAACTCGTTCTTCCTTTCACAGAGCATTGTGGTGTACAAGCGGTTTTAAATAATTTTGTTATATGGCATAAATTACAAACTCGCAACTCAAATTCAGAAGTAAAGTCAGGTCCCCTATCTATCAGGGGTGTTTTAGGTCAGCTATAACGACAAATTACTCCATTGACAAAACACCTGTTTAAAGTTTCCACTTTCGAACAGCAAAAGCTTCACGTTATCGGGTTAACAAGTCAACAACTGAATCGAATAATTTTGTTACCTTCCTCAGTCTGGAAGAGGTCCCAACCCATCAGCTGCAACCTGCGGAAGAGATCTTACAGGCATTTGCACTTCTTGCAAAGGAGCGTTTCCTTGAAAAGGGTTTCTCAGTTGAAAACACTGACCGCATTGCTTTTCGTCACCATAAAGACCTGGCAAGAAATAATTTTCCTTAATACGCTGTAAAGGTTTTTCATACTCAAGATGACATGCAATATTTGACGAATGATATTCACTTAATATCCAAGGGTGCCTTTCACGAGGAGAAACCGCTTTATAATTTCATCTTGTTTATCTCTCATACGCAACGGTTCTTCACTTGAGAAGAATTGAGTTGGATCAAGCCGGAATGAAGAATCAGGTATATGATGTCCTGTATTTGTGCGTAAATGAGTCCACAAAATGAATTATCCAAATTATCTAAACACTTAGCCAAACCACAGTTCTAATAATACCAAGGGGTACCCAAAATAATCGGAATATGACAAGGTGCGCGTGCATTTTCTAGTTTTACGGATGACACGTTTGGCATCGTAAGTGTGCAGTTTTCCGACCACGTCTGGCAGGTGGCGTCATCCCACGTGAACTGGATTGTTGTTCTGGCTGCTTTTTTGATAGTGCTTGCAAGCACATTTGGCGGTTTTGTGATGGCTGACCACAGGGAACTAAGAGCGTGCGTAACATTTTGTTTTCTTTTGGATTAAACTGCAGCTGAAACTTTTATCATTCTTCGGCAAGCCTTTAAGGGCGGCACTTTATGTAAAACGCAGATCTACGAGTGGGTTACTCATTTCAAAAATAGGGACGTGTCAGTCGAAGACCAACCACGGTCTAGCCGACTTTCTGCAAGCAGAAATGGTGAAAACATTTTGAGAAGACTGCATGAAAGTGTACTACGAAAACGGCCAGAAATGTGGAGTAGTGGAGATTGGTTGCTGTTCCACGACAACGCCCCAACCCACACGGCCTTGTCTCTCCAATAGTTGACAAAACACAACATGGCGGTTGTTCCCCATCCTCCCTACTCACCTGATCTCTCTCTTTACACGTGACTTTTGCTTTTATTCCCACGGATAAAGAAAACCATGAATTCGTTGATGAAATGAAAGAAACGTTGCGGAGCCATGAACCAGTTGAAAAGTTCCAGAACTGTTTCCAGCAGTGGAAAAAAAGTTGGGACAAATGCATTGACTCACGTGGAGAGTACTTTGAAGAAGAGTAGAAAATGGTGCTATAAATTTCAATATATTAAAAAAATATATTCCGGTTATTTTGGGGTATCCCTCGTACAGTTTCAAATCATGTTTCCTATCTTGGGGCTTCATCTATACCGAGTGGGCTACGGAGGCTCCAGATCGAACCGAGGTCTTCCCGGCCTGGGTTCGATTCCCGTCCATGACGTGAAAAACTTTTATTTGGTCTTTTTTGAATAAAGGTGAGTTAGCCGGTCTCATACGCAGGTGGAGGGTTGTTTCTCCATGAAAGTCGGGTTTTTCGTCCCTCAGAACAGGAAAACGTCCCCTAAACACACACACATCTGTAGACAAAAATATCCCCCCCCATGTCAGGTTCTGCTACAGGTCGGTTGGGATCCCGCGCGTAGGATCGCATCATGTAAAAAAAGGCAGCACCAAATAAAATTGGTAAAAGGCAGAAGAAGAAAAAGAAGAAGAAGAATCATGTTTCCTATCTGGGACTGAAATGAAAAAAAAAAATAGTGTCGTCAGTTGGTTTGTCAGAAGATGTTTTGAAAAAGTAAAAAGAACTGCAATATCGCTAAAAACCTTTTTTCATCACCCGAATTATACTGACTAATTTAAATTTGAATCCATCGTCAATTTATTAAAAAATAAGATAGAGAAATCTTCATTCTACATTGCCCAATGTAGCTAAAATATTTCAACTCTTCATGAAGAAATAAAGAATATAAATTTGCAGAAGATTTGTGTGAAACATTTGACGGCAATAAATAATAAGATCGTATTTGATCTTATCTTAGGGATGTATTTATTGCAATGTTATTAAAGTGTACTTCATCAAATCTTATAAAATGTTGTAATAAATTCCAGATATATGATTTGACCAAATCACATTTTATAGAAACTTGATCTGATTGTAAGAAAAATGAAAGAATTAAATCAAAAGCAAGTTATAATCGAAATAAAAATATCGCTGTTGGATGGAGTGGGGTAAAGAAGAAAAACAGAAAAATTGCCCAAACAAGCACAGACAATCTCTGACTTTCGTTAGATTTATGTTCCACCTCGAATCCTTTTACGCCAGTCAGATTTAATTTTTTAACCGCTGGATCATACCCTATGTACCGGTGCATTGCCACTTTTTCTGGTTAGTTTCATCCACATTAAAAAAAAAGTCATCAGGGAAAAGAGACCATCGTCCTTTGAAGATCGATTGTTTGATAGATCGATGCAGGCCAAAAAAGGTTTAAATATGACCTTCTATTAGTTGCCTTCAATCTTAATGATGTGTATTCTTTTTATTATTCCTAATTTGACAAACTTTGCAGTGTCAATTTAAACTTGAGTATCCTCACCTGAATACAGAGATCACCACCCAGTTAGTGAAAGGCCGAAGTGGTTTGTCCTTTCTCTGTTTGTTAGTTAGATCAGAACTGATACATTATTAAACCTTCGCCCATTCACTGTATATAAGATTAATTATAAACATAAATTTTCCTGCATTGAACACTCATAAAAAATACCATTCTGTAATTTGAGTTAAAAAGTGTAATGCTACATCACAAGTGCCCCCCCCCCCAAACCTCCATTGTCTGGGAGAAACTTAGGAAAGTGCTACCATAACACATTGGTCCGGTTCCCCATATAAAAGCCAAGGAAGAAATAGACACGGCAATAAAGAACCTCACCAATCAAATCAATAAAGCCATAACAGCAGCCACAGTATCCATGATTACTCACAAACAAACGTCTCCCAGAAGAAATCATGAACTTAATAAGGGAAAATAACAGACAAAGAAAAATGATACCACAACACACGTGCTCCCCAGGACAAAATAGCCTTCAACAGACTAAACAAATCTGTCCGAGAAGCTCTCCAGAACCACAGAAGTCAACAATGGGACACCAAGCTCACCTCCATCTCCACAGCAGATCATTCTATATGGAAATTCCTAAACAACCTCAGGAAAAAGCGCAAATCCCTCTCCCCCTCTGCAAGCAGAACAGCACCTTTCATACACAGATGCTGACAAAGCCTAAGCCATAGCAAGAAATCTAGAGAAACAATGCAGTCCTGCATATGAGAACCTAAACATCAGCCATGTATACAAGATCCATCGTAAAGTCAGGTTCACAGTAAATCGTCCCAATGACAATCCAAGCCCTATAATGCCTACCTCACCTACCGAAATAATCGGCATCATCAACCATCTCAAGATCAAAAAAGCCCCAGGTCCTGACAGCATCACTAACAAAGTTATCAAGGCACTACCACGCAAAGCCATAGCACATCTGGCATACATCATAAACTCCATCCTCAAATGGCAGCACTTCCCCCAGTCATGGAAAAAAGCTGACATCATCCCAATTCACAAACCAGGCAAAGACCCACACCTACCTGAAAATTACCGTCCCATCAGCCTGCTATCCAACTTAGGGAAAATAGCAGAGAAAATCATCTGCATCAGAATCCAAGATCACGTCAACCAACTAACTATCATTCCACAAGAACAATTTGGCTTCCGTCAAAATCACAGCACCACCCAACAGATCCATAGACTGGTAGAATACATCACCACAGGATTTAATTGGAATCAGCACACTGGAGCTGTCTTCCTAGACATCTCGAAGGCCTTCGATAAGATCTGGCACCAAGGCCTCCTCTACAAATTGATCATCGCAAACCTTCCACTAGACATGATACACCTGATTAAATCATACCTCTCAAACAGGAGGATGCAAGTCAAAATCAATGAAACAGTCTCAACCCAACGGAAAATCCTCGCTGGAGTTCCTCATGGATCACTGCTCGCCCCGATCCTGTTCAACATCTATATGGAAGACATCCCTCAAAATCCTCTCACATCCACCATCGCCCTTTATGCAGACGACACGGCTATACTAGCCAGATTCCGTCAACCACATCTCGTAACCAAAAAACTACAAGACACCATCCTGAATCTAGAAAAATGGTTTACAGACTGGCGACTACAATTAAACCCCCAGAAAAGCACAATGATACCCTTCACAAGAAGACGAGCATCCCCCAAAGGAGACATCACTTGTTGAACTCTAAAATTCCCTGGAAAACTGAAGCTAAATACCTCGGAATGCTTCTCAATGAACGATTATGCTTTAACAGCCACATCAAGAGCACATGCACCAAAGCTTCAAATGTTATCGCCCAGCTATACCCCTTGATCAACAGACACAGCAGACTAAGCTCTAGAAACAAAACTCTACTGTACAAGACATTGATCCGTCCCACAATTATATACGCCTCCCCAGCCTGGAGCCATACCTCCAAGACAAACATCCTCGAGCTACAAAGACTACAGAACAAATGCCTGCGAATGATTCTGGACTCCCCGTGGTTCATCAAGAACGCCCAGATCCACCGGGACATAAATATCCCCTACATCTCTCCACTACTGCGCTCCCTAGCAGAATAATTCTTTATGAAGACATGTACGCATCCAAACCAACTAATACAGTAAGCCGGAAACTATGACGGTAATGCCCACTGGAAACAAAAAAGACCGAAAGCCATCCTAACACTCAACGACGAATAACCACTTCTGCCCACTCAGGGCGAGCTAAAATAGCTCACAAATCTTTCCCATCACTGCTACCCAAACAGACAACAAGGAATATGAAAAGCGTCAAGCGTCATCCTCTGCGCCATATATATCCTACGTCCTGAACACGCCTCATACTTATTTTTTGTCTTTCACGCACAAACACGTCACATTTGTATCTTCGTCAGTCTAAGAGCCACTTGATATTCCTTTGTTCTCACAATGTTACATTTCTTCTGCTCACCTGATAACTTTCCCAAATCATCTGAGCATTCGACTCTTACATTTCCTGTTGTTCATCAAAAGCCTCCCTAAAGTACTATTCAAAAGAAGACAGTTCTGCAAATTTACTCTCTGGGACAACTTGACAATTTTTCTATGGATTTGTCAAGCCTTCACATATCTTTGTGTGCTACAGTATCTTGTATAATGCATTTACAAATTGATTGCCTTTTCATAAAACATCTCGTTTCCGCTCCACATATATAACGAACCGTTATTTTTTACAACGTGATTTTCAGATTTAAAAATTAAAGCATTTCTACTTCATAATAAAAACACTTCATAAATTATAAATTAAATGTTTAAAATTAAATAGCTTTTTTTAAATATTTTAAAATATTAAAGTCTTGTAAACCTTTCGTAAAAAAAAAACGTTTTATTTATAAGATATGATTTTATTCTATCTGTGAAATGTTTCAATGGGCAAGGACAGTAGTAGGGGAGGCGGTAGTGACCAAATGCTTCCGGTGGGCGTGGCTTTTCCCTGAGGGTATATGTGTCAATGGCTTCAGCTGTGAGTGAGGTCATGAGTTTGGAATGTTAGGAATTTCCGTGTGGGCAAGTGTGTCACTGGCTTCAGTTCTTGTGTTTTGGTTCGCGTATGGGATTATGGGGGATTTTTTTGGTTCGCCTATGGAATTATGGGTGATGATAGAGATAAGGATTCGTGCTGTGATTGGTGGGACACTTTAAACCAAATGCTTCCGGTGTGCGTGGCTTCCTGAGTCAGAAATTTCTCTGGGAGCATATGTGGTCACTGGCTTCAGTTCTTGTGTTTTGGTTCGCGTATGGGATTATGGGTGATGGTAGAGATAAGGATTCGTGTTGTGGGTGTGTGTTGTTTACAGATGTAGATAAGTGACGTCATTTGTTATTTGTAAATAAATGTCGTCATTTGTAAATAAGTGACGTTGTTGTTTTGAATGGAAAGGATGATATTAGTTTATAAGAAATCGTGTCGTGATTGGTGGGACACTTCTGACCAGATCAAGATCAAGATAAGATAAGGAATCGTGACGCGAATGTTTGTTGTTATTGAGTTTGGAATTTCGCTGGGCCCCCCTTCTGTCAGAAATATCACGTGGTGTGATGATAAGATATCTTTGAATTTTCCCAGGGTGGCACACATCCGTCATTGTCGTCTATGGGAATTCTTAGAGTATGTCGTGATGGCGGGTGTGATTAGATTTTTCTGAATAATTAATTATATACTAGTGTCACTCAAACATACGGTTTTTTTTTATTTTTTATTTTTATTTTATTTTTTTTTATTATTATTTTATTTTATATAGATGTTTGTACTAATTTTCGAATACATTTGGGGTATTTGTTTCCTGTTAAAGGGTGGGAATTCTTAGAGTAAGTCGTGATGGCGGCAGCCTTTCGAGCTTTTCTGAATAATTAATTATATACTGATGTCACTCAACACACATACTTTTTTTTTTTTTTTTTTCCATACCTCATCTGTATTTTCTTCTATATACATATTCTAATCAAGTTCATATTTTATTCATAATTCATCCGGATATTTTGATTTGTCTAAAAGTAAGATAAGGAATCGTGACGCGAATGTTTGTTATGAGATGTAGATAAGTGACGTCATTTGTTAGTTGTAAATAAGTGACGTTATTGTTTTGAATGGAAAGGGAAATATATTAGTGTATAAGAAATCGTGACAAACATACAGTTTTTTTTTTCTTCTCTAGATGGTTGTACTAATTTTCCAATACATTTTGGGTATTTCTTTCCTGTTAAAGTGTGGGAATTCTTAGAGAAAGTCGTGATGGCTCTCGTGTTTCGATCTTTTCTGAATAATTAATTATATACTTAAAGTACCTGTCCTTAAACACACACACACACACACATACACATTAGACATAAAAAATCGCTAATGTGTCCATGTTGATACTCTAATATATAACCTATGATTATTCTTATGGAAAAAAAAAAAACTATTCAGTATTAGAATTACGCTTACCAAACAACATGCGATCAGTTATGTTTAAGTTAAAAAAGTACTTACAGCTTTCCAGATGACTCTTCGAAATTCGATTATTCCAAAATAGTTCAATTTTATATCCACAAGACAACACAAACACAAAAACCACAAAGAATGAAATTTCTGTAAATACTGTAACCTGAACTAGTTACTTCGTCCTTTAGATTACGGAGCGTAGATGGTGAGGTTTCGTCATAGCAATATCCCCCAGCGAGCGCTTTTCTTCAAAGGGGATGACATGAGTCACAACCGTAAATTGCGAATTTATTTTCCAACACTGAATATTTCTCATTAAGTCTTTTACAGTAGGTTTTCTGAATATTCCAATTGTTGATTAACATGTATTCACAGAACACAAACACAAATCTGAAAAGAACATTTCACTTTTTCATTATAGCTTACTGTGGCTAACATATATTCACACCACAAAACACACAAAACATAGGAGTTGATAGATATTTCTGTAAATAACCAGAAAAGCTAGTGGACTACTTAATTTACTTTAGTATCCGTTTGGTTCTCTGTATTAATCTTTCCCACGGGTGTCCTTCCTCGGTAGGAAGCTCTATGCGCTGTTTTGTTTAGGGTAAGTGTTATTTCCGGTTTCGAATTCCGATTGCTGTTAGAGTATGGAATTGAGACAAGTGAAATTATTATTTTTTTTTTCAAATTGATTGGTTATTTTCTGTATTTTACTTTTACAGGTCATATTCTAACAGAATAACTGAGCAGAATTAATAAATATATAAAGTATATGAGAATTTATTTTCCAACACTGTATATTTCTCATTAAGCCTTATCCGGTCGCCTTTTGTTGTACGTAGGTGAGAAATCGTGTGTTTTGTTTCGAACTTTTGGTTTCCGCTGGGAAATTACCAATATAACTATTAATTTTACCTTCGATTCCTTGTGCTCTTAACCTATTTCTGTAAGTAGACTTTATTTATGAATTATTTTCCCACACTGTTAGTTTTCATTCATTAACCTTGTTTCTAGATAACGAACAAATAAGACTTTTACTTCAATGAATCAAAAAAAAAATTCTCTGGTTACTTTGTGGCATGAAATTTCACAAGGAAAAAAAAAAAAATGTTATCTTCTTTCTTAAATTTGTATAACACATCTACGACACCCAATTTGTTCATTTAATTTACACATTTTATTTAACGAAATATTATTTACAAATTGTATTTACTGAATCTAACAATACAGAAAATAAATAAATTGAAAAATACATCAAAGGTTCTTCCATGGTTGTGGAATTACCATCATATGGTTTTGACAATGTGATTCTCATCTGAAAGTTAATTTTCATTTGGTGGTTGTTTGTTGGGAATTTATTACTGTAGTAGTAAAATTAAGGGTTGCATATTTATATTTTCGAATCCAATTCGTATACTTCAGAGAATTATTAAAAGCACAGAATCTTTCGTTATGTTTCCAAAAGCATTTAAAAGTACACATTATGTTTTCACGTTTTGGGCATCCAATTTCATTTAAATCAAGAACAGGCCTCCCTATTAACTTCGTTAATGTTTTTGATTTTTCTCTTCCTTTGGCAAGTAATATATGATATTTGCATGTTGATTCTATCATCCAATCTCTTAGTTTGTCCAAAGCTAGTGAACCAATTTCCCACTTCAGCTGATGGTTATATTTTATTAACCAAGAATTCTGTTTTTTAACTCTTTCAGGTAATTCTTTCCAACTACAAGGTGATTTTGTCACTGCATATCTTACACTAAATCCATCAGAAATACAAATTTCTTTAGGAAATAAATTTGAACTGCTATTCAACAAAAATTGTACATCAATTATCCCAATGATAAGTGAAAATTCGTATTTTTCACCCACTGTTGATTTTTCATAATCGTTTTCCTTCATTCTTCTTCTTCGATTACTTCATATGGCACCACAAATAAATAGTTATTTATTATTATTTCACTGATTATTAGCTCTGATCGTATACTTTATGGTAACTTTCGTTTACAAAATTCTAAACAATTAGAACTTTTCACAAAGAAACTTTCAATGAATTTGTGGCTCACCCATTATTTTTGCATTACCAAACACAAATCACAAAACAGCAGCTGCAGTGGATGAACGATTACCTTAAGTCCAAACTCACTCGACTCTCTGGTATTTTCTTATAGTACTGTTTACACTTACCATCCCCTACCCTGACCGTTCCTTCAAAAATGAACCTTTGCGCAGATGACTCAACGACATGTTTTCACATGCTGTTGGATATACTGTTGGTGTGTTTTTATCTTACTTTGTGTAGGGAAAGGTAAAATTTGTATATGTGTTATCTGTAGAGTACAAACATTTTCTCTATGCCAAACTTTAAAGAAGTGTTAAAGTCATGTTTTGTTGGTTTAATTAGATGCTTCTCTCTTTCTCTTTCTGTAAAATAACCAAATTCTAACAGTTCGGATTTTCGATTATGTGAACGATTTGTTTTCAGATAACTCAAATAATGTCAATAGATAGCATTAGACAATTTCTAAAATAATCAATACATGGATTTTCATTTTCAACACTTTTTTTTTCCCTGTCCTGGCATTAATTTCACAGTTGTGATTTTTTTAAAATAATTAAACAGAATTGCGTAAAGATATAAAGTTGTGGATTTAAATATCAAGATCTAATCAGAATAACTGAGTAAAAATTCACTGTGGAAAAACACAACAACAAAAACACATCTTTGTTCATTTAAGTTTACAAATGCACATTTTATTTTGCTGAAATACTATTTACAAGTATATTCACTGAGAAAAATTCGAAACATGTAATTACCTAAAAATATTTCACAATATTTAGTTAGACTCTTAACATTTTCCAAAGAGTTCAATGAATAAAATTTTTGTTACTCACTGTTTCTTGGTTACATTACATCAAAATAGCTGGTCATGCAAAAGAATTTTTAAATCAGATACCATGGTAACCACACTTCCATACGTTTGATATTGTGTCAGTCTGGAAATGACACCATGCCTCGCTAAACATTCTGTGTATTCTTTTGTCAGCAAATATACACAAACAGTTTTTGTAAAATGTTCGTAAATGTCCCAAAATAAAGAATCTTTATCGAATTGGATAAAATCTTGAAAGTCTAATTTTACCATTGATGAATTTAAATGTTGAGCGATAATGTTTCCCATTAATCGGACAGATGGTAATTCAGTTTCCAAAAATAGTAAATGATTATCAATGTCGTACATTTTTGTTGAAAATCTCTCAGCTTCTTCACAACTAATAGAAAAAACCTTACTTCCATCAGCTCCTGTATCATCAAGTATTAGTTCCCCATCTTGGCATTTCAGAATATAACAATCACCGAGGTCCATTTCGTAGTCAACTCTTCTTTGCAAGTAGCCGAGGATATCAGACCACTTCCTGCGTAATTTTTCCCAAGTGGTCCGGGATAAATACATCACAATGTACGTGTCTTCTAAAATAATAATCGGTTTCCATCCTTTTAGAGCTAGGTGAAGAGTTTTGTCTCGTGCTATTTTCCTGAAGAAAGAAAATTTCAATGACTTTTGTGGCTCACCCATTATTTTACTTTACTTTACTTTCCTGGATACCAATCACCACAACACAATACGATAACTTCACAGGATGAACGAATTGTCGTAACTGCAAAGACACTTGACTCGTTTATTTTTCGTTATAGTACTGTTTACCTGACCCTTAACCCTGACCGTTCCTTCCAAAATGAAACTTTTGCGCAGATGATTCACGGACATGTTTCTACATGGTGTTGGATAAACCATGACGACAATGACGGATGTGTGTCACCCTGGGAAAATTCCAAGATATCTTATCTCAAAAACATCACCCACAATTCCATAGCCAAACAAAACATGACAACAATGTCGTTATGTGTTTGGATATTTCTGGGGAACATACTGTATGTCTCTCATACTGTGATATCACAGAGGGTGACAGATGTCTTCCCTGCAATGCTCCCCCAACCTAACCCCATCACCCTAGTCTCTCACCATCCCCTCTCCTCCAGAAGATGTCTGCTCAGCCTAGTGGATATGAGTGAGCTCATCGTTTGCGGATATCTTTTATTGATGTCACCTCCAATTGATACTGATAACTTTTTTGGGGAAAAAAAAAATTTTAAAAACTGGTTTTTATGATAACTTTTTAGGAAAAAGAACGCATTTTTTATGAAAACTTTTTTGGAAAAAAAATAAAAAAACGCGTTTTTTTATTTTTTTAAATATTTTTTTTATTATTTATTTTTATTATATTATTTTAGGAATGCAGACTATATGGAATACGAATATTTATATAAACATATATGTTTCGTATATTGGTTGGTAGCATCCAGAATTTGGGTAACTACAGACTGATGAGTGAAATTGTTTTCAAGTTTAAAAATGGGATATTGGGTGTGTGATGTCCTCACGGGATCCCCATCTCCATAATGAGCTGAAATCGTAAGTACTTCAGTCAGCCTTCACCTTCCATTTAGAGCCGTGTGAGAGCGCTTGTACCGATGAACAGAGCCGCCTTCGGGCGCTTGTGTTTCCACCTGTCGTTCTCATAGTGGTTGGATGACTCTTGAATGAGTTGATTGGGGTGAGTAGCCGCCTGAGCGATGTATGTAAAAGTAGTCCGGCGAAGTAAGGTGGGTATATCCAGTATGTTAGCGTCTCGATGGAGGAGAGCATTCCTGACAAACCACGGAGCATTAAAAATCATATGGAGACACTTATTTTGAATCACTTGTGGTGTTTTGATGTTGTTTCAGGAAGTGTGACCCCAAGCCGGTGATCCGTGTCTTAGAGTGGGTCTGATGATTGATTTGTAAATCCATAGCTTGTTTTCAGTGCTAACGTGGCTTCTCCGGTTGAGAAGAGAGTAAAGTTGGGTAATTGCGGACTTGGATTTATTGCAGGCATATACAATGTGGGGGTTAAAAGTAAGGCTGTTGTCTAGTTGTATACCTAGATATTTGATTTTGGATTGCCATGGAATAACTGCATTGAATAGTTTAATTTCTCCGCAGTGAGTTGATTTCCATCTTGTAAAACGTATTGCGGTGCTTTTGTCAGCATTAACACCTATCCTCCATTTCTTAAACCATTTTTCTAGGTTTGTTGCTGCGTTTTGTAATCGCTGCGTAGCTAAGTGCGGCCTGAGAGATCTGGGCAAAATTGTCATATCGTCCGCGTAGCAAGCCGTGGTGGTTGATGCCATGCTTGGGACGTCTGGAACGTAGATGTTGAAAAGCAGCGGGGATAGCAGCGAGCTATGGGGTACACCTACAGTGATTCTTTTCATAGAGGATCTGAGTTCGCGCAGCTTAACGTGCAATTTCCGGTTTTTCAGATAAGAGTCAGTGAGTTTAGTAAGGGATAGTGGAATGTTGGCTGTAATTAATTTGTAAATAAGGCCTTTGTGCCACACCTTATCAAAGGCTTTTGCAACATCAAGAAAGATAGCTCCTGTATGTTGTCTCCAATTAAAACCAGTTGTTATAAACTCTATCAATCTGCGAACTTGCTGAGTTGTACTGTGCTCAGTACAGAACCCAAACTGCTCGGGATAAGGCTGTTTTGGTTCACCGCATCTTGCAGACAATTGAGAATGATTTTTTAGGCAATTTTCCCCAGGCATAACAAGAGGCTGATGGGCCTATAATTCTGGGGAAACTGTGAGGTGCTTTCCCCGGCTTATGAACGAGGATTATATCTGCTTGTTTCCAGCGAGTGGGAAAATAATTGAATCTGAAGATTGAGTTCATAATGGCTACCAGATGCATAACTGCTTTTGTGGGAGCGCCTTCATAGTTTTGTTAGTAATCTCGTCAGGACCTGGTGCCTCTTTTGTTATTGAGTTTTTTGATAATAGAATAAACTTCTCTAGGCGAAGAATGACGAATATTTTCGCCGCTGTAGGACTGAAGGAGCGCGCACAGAACATGCCGGTGGATTTTCTCGATGAAAAGCAAATCCGCATGTGTGTAGTTAGGACTACATTGAAGCTGCAGGGCGTCCGCAAAAGCTTCTGACTTTTCATCATCTGTGTAAACTAAGCCTCTTTTTCCTTGTGATGTTGGAACTATCCATGCGGAGAGCTTCAGCCAATTTCCACAGCGAATTATCCTCAGCTTTCAGGAAACACAGCTTCCTTTCCCACTGTTGGTTCCTGTGATCTTTCAGCACATTGCGAACTAAATTGGTTGGCCTATTTAGCTCTTGACGGTCCTGGGGAGATAATATCTTGTGATAAGGGCGTCTGATTCTGTTTTTATTACGGATTAGATTTAGAATTTCTTCCGGAAACAGGTTGGCTTGAGCTCGGATGGTAACGGTGGAGGTTGCCACCAAGCCAATATGAACTACACTTTCTAAATTATTGACCGCTGCGTCTATTTCTTCACAGGAGGAGATAGTTGGTACTGAGCCTATAAGAGTGCTGACTGCGACATTAAATTTAGTGAAGCTTGTGCAGGTCTGACTTAATGAGTTCAAGGTCCCCTTCTAGGCTTAATAGTAATGGGTTGTGGTCAGAACTAAGATCGTTAATCACTTGTAGCTGGAATTGATGAGAGATATTCTTGAAGATGGCTATATCCAGCACATCAGGACTGCCTTACGGTCAGTAGTGAGTTGGTTCCACTGGACCTGCGGTGACGATGTTTCTTAGCATAGCAAAGTCTTAAAGAGTCATCCCATTATTATTGAAGCTTTTACTGTTCCATAAGGGATGTTTTGAGTTGAGATCACTGCCACAATTGTTGCTTCATTATTTCAGAGAGATCGGAAGTTAAGAGAGGTTTGCCAGGAGGGTTATAAACTGAGCATGTTTTTAGCCTGCCCTGCGTTATTGGTGTGGATTTCAATACCAGTTTCTTCCAGATTTCTCGTAGTGGTCTTCTTGATTTCGTTACAAAGGAATTTTTTTTGGACAAAAATAGCTGTGCCGCCACTTGTGGCATTGAGTCTGTCATTTCTGAGTAGCGAATAATATCAAAGTTTAGGGTTGTCTCAGGGCCGAAGATGGGTCTCATTAATTAAGAGAATATCAATTCTGAAGTGGTCCGCAAATTCTTGTAGCTCCAGGAGTTTGTTACTGAGACCATTAGCATTCCAGAATGCAATCTGTATGGAATTAATTGATAATAGTCAGATTATCCATTAAGCATTGAGAATATGACTTGGGTATTTTTCAGGAATTTATTTGGATCACTCTGGCTGGGGTTTGTTTTGCTGAAAGCAGTTAACATCTCTCCTGGGGTTGCGGCTAGAATAGCAGCAGAGTTTTGAGCGCTGGAGCGGGTTCTGCCGGTTTTGTGCGCGAGGAAACCACTGAGGGGTACGATCTGTTAGTTGTTTGTTGTAGTAGTCCGCAGAGGGCTTTCTGTTGCAGAAGATGTTGTACTCTTGTGACTTGATGGACTCCTGTTTCCCTAGCATTCATCAGGTTAGATGGGTGGAGTATGCAGTCTTTGTAGTTGGCTGGATGCGGACGGCCGCAATTTGCGCACTTGGCGGGAGTAGTGCGTTGTTTGGAACATGTATGAGAGGGATGATTGTCTGCATTTTACGGATTTATACTCTGCTCTACAGAGCTTCTTCTCATGCTTGTATTTCTGGCAGCGGTGGCATTGTCCTGCAGATGTTTTCTTTCTGAGTGGTGGAGTCCGCATTCAACTAGAAGGACCATCGGACTACCGTCGGCTTACTAAGCTCATGGACGAACTGGGAATTCCATACCATACATTTCAGCTAAAGAGCGAGAAAAACTTAAAGGTTGTTATCAGAGGTCTAGTGGAAACAAACATCAGAAGAGATAGCCACTGACCTTAAATCACAAGGCTTAGAGCCGATAAAAGTCTCGCTTATGTACGATCAGACAAACGTCCCATGCCTCTGGTTTTAGTGGAAATCAGCAAAGGTCAGAGAGAGAGAGAGAGAGAGAGAGAGAGAGAGAGAGATATGATCTGAAGACTGTTTGAATCTAGTAATAAAGACAGCGTACAGCTCTTACAACAACAACTTATGACAATACTGACCTAAGGGGTGAAGCAAATGCTTTTCACATTTCCCGCTATCTTGAGAGAAACTGTGAGTGGAGAAAACTTTATGAGCTAATTGCTCGCCCTGAGTGGGCTTAAAGATTAGTCTTCAGTATTATAGTTTAGGATGGTTTTTGGTCTTTTATGTTTGAAATAATCCGTTGTGTCATAATCTGCAGCCAGTTGAATCAGTTTGTTAGCGTGCACAGATGCTTTTGAGAAGAATTTGGTTGCTATAGTCTGCAAAAGTGTAAATATAGGGGGACATTTGTGTCACGATGAAGTTGCACAGTTCGTACGAACCATATTGCGTCCAGGATCATTCTGAGACATTTATGTTGCCCACTTTGTAACTTAAGAATATTAGTATTAGCGGCAGGGCTCCAGGCCGGAGGAGCGTAGGTAGTATTGGGCGAACCATCAGTTTATATATGAGTAGGTTGATTCTGGTGCTCAGTTTGCTGTTCATGTTAATTAGTGCATAGAGCTGGCTATGGGTTTTGATGTTTTTACACAAAGAGTCTTGATATGGGGGCTGAAAGTTAGTTTCTTGTCTAATAGTACGTCAAGATATTTCATCTCAGTTAGCCATGGAATTTGTGTGTTAAATAGGAGGATGTCTCCTTTAGGAAGCATTAATCTTCTAGAGAATAGCACGGCTACGCTATTCTGAGGATTCACTTTGAGCCGCCATTTGGCGAAATGTTGTTCGATTAGCAATAGGTTTTCCTCTAGTTACTTGACGGCTAGGTGCAGCTTTAAAGATCTGGATAATATCGCTGTATCATCAGCGTATAGGGCTTTGATTGTTGACAACGGGTTGTGCCTGATATCATAAATGTACATGGAAAACGGTATCGGGGTCAGTAAGGATCCTTGTGGGACTCCAGCCAAGATGCGTTTTTGTGTTGAAACTGTACCCCACATCCCAACTTACATGTGCCTATCGTAGAGGTATGACTTGATTAGATGAATCATCCCCATTGGTATTCCAGTGGATATCAGTTTGTACAGCAAACCATAATGCCAAACCTTATCGATTGCACTGGAAAACTGCCCCAGTGCATTGACCCAGTTAAAACCCTGATTTCAAGAAGGGTGAGTTCCGTTATTATGCAAACGCTTTAAAATTATATCCATAATCAAATCAGAAAAGAAGCATCTGATGATAGTCCAATTAATCTCATAAATGTAAAAGCTAAGGTACTGGGAAAACTGCTAATAAACAGAATAATGCACGCACTTTGCGTATTCGAGAGATCTAATAAGCGGCAATCAATGTGTTTATCAGTGACGGCTCGTGGCTCGAAATCGTCGGGATGCTGCAACTTTCGAAATGTACATACACACTGTAAGTACAGTGTATACGTGTTTGGATAAAATATCAAAATTATGGTAAAAATTTTAAAAAAAAATTAATCATGAAAAAATATTGTTTATTATCGATAAAATTATACAGTTTGGTATAATTCAAAATTACTTAAAAATAAAATCCATTATCACAATCCCAATGCTGTTCTAAAATGAAAACTATAACAAATGTCATGTCTTTAATTGTAATGTCCGAATATTTAAAGAGACGGAGTAAACACGATAAGCACTACGAACACTCTACTACTGGCGCAAACTGCATATAAACAATAGTGGAACTGCGCAACGGACAGTGCCGCATTACGCTAATAGCTCGCATCTCACTATGACGTGTGTATGCTTGCGCGCGTAGCAGTATGACACTGTGGTAAACACAGTGCTGCCAGCGCCCTCCTAAGTGCTACAAGATGGATTTTTATTATTTTTATAGAAAATAAGAGAATTGTATAGGATTGTTGATGATAAAATTAAATATTACAAACAAATATAAATAAATTAATAAATAAATTCATGTATCGAGAAAAATTGGGGGTGCTGCAGTTCCGCAGTGCCTATGCACGAACCGCCCCTGGTGTTTATACATCTCAATAAAGCACTGTACACGCTTAAATCTAGAGCAGCTGGTTGTTAGACTTTCTTTCACTAGTGAAAGCAAAGTCATAGCTTTTGCCGATGTGGGGAGATGTTAAGGATTCGGTGAGGAAACTGCTTTTGAGAGGGCGCGTAAGAAGTAAGTTACATTCGGTAACGTCTAAAGTGCTCCGCATTTCACGTAAAAAGAAAAAAAAAAGAAGTCGACTAATAGTAAACATTCCAAATAAATCGGCAAGCATAAACTGGGGACTAGGTTAACGGACGCTGAAAACAGTATTTTACTATTTTACTATTCATAATCGTATTCTGCACCCACTTGGAAAGACGCATCAAAATCCAAGAGAAACCTTCAGACTTTCCAGGAAATACGGTACAATATCTCTCCAGGCAGCTTGTGTTATTACTGGTCTTATATATGAAGTCACTGCATGTGAACTGGACAATCCTTGTTCTACCGAACAGTTTCTAACACCACAATTTATGCCGGAAAAGCTGATAAAATCAAAGAATCCTCTCCATCGGCGCGAACAACAAATGACATCTTTTTTTCACTGTTCAAGAGTCGTTCTACCGCCAAAACGATCAGCTATAAACCTCGGATGGTCACACAAACCTTGCCAGAGCATCCACGAATCAGAGAGGTCATCGCCCAGCATCACTCATGATTTGGTGTGTGAGGGGGGTGACGTTTCAGAGTGTTTCAAGTTGCATTTTTGCCAGAAAGGGATCTATACCTCAGCTAAACGGTATCAAGACGGTATGTAGAACCTGTTCTACATCCCCTGAACAACATCCTCTTTCACTGTAGACAGTGAACTTTCCAACAAGACTCATCCATTGACATGTGGTCTCAGAGACTTCTGGACGTGCCTGAAGGCAAAATAGAGACATTTCGATTTTAAATAAATGATTTATTTATGGATTAAAAGTTTATACGCTATTGAAGTTGTAACAGTATTTATGGCTGAAATACAAAAAAACGAGTACAAGTGCCTACGTATTACCAGTGGATACCCACAGTTTAACCTTCTTAAAGGGATGTTGTATTTGGATATCGAGTGGTTGTATCCTTTTATTGGTGTTTGAGTGGAATTCGTTATATATGTGTGTTAGTGTAACTTACCTCTAATTTTCAGTCTCGTTAATATATATTTAGCTCCGGTTTCAGTTCTCAGTTAGTCCCTAGGTTTCTCTCGTCGATTTGTATATAGGAAGACGGATGTCGCGATTGATTCTATGGATAACATGAGGGGGTTTTCTAATATCGTTAGTTTTTTTTTCAGGGTTTATATATATGCCGTTTTTAGTTAGCCAGTTAGTGATCAGATTGATATCGTGTTGCATATTTGTGCAAGCTGTGTTTACGTAATTGTGAATGGACACAATGGCCGTGTCATCTGCATATCGAAAGACATTGCAGCAATCCGTCGATTGATGCGCTTAATGCGTTCCTTAAAACAGGCGCATTAATCGAAAACGCACTAATCGAATATAATAACCTATGGGAAAAAGTATAATTCGTTCCTCAGATTTCTTTTTTGACCCTTAGCGAGCATTTTGTTTCTTTTTTTCATACAACCGACGGTATGGCCCTATTGCCTCTTCTGCAAATTTTACTGCTTCTCTCTTCATCAGAGTCAACCTCAAAGCATTGCTGCTTAAAAACTTCGATTGTGCGAAAAATATTTTCAAATTGTTTCTGTCAATCTCTTTTGGCTGACTATCAGTGGTTAAATTTTCTTCATATTTTTCGGGATCTTCCCGCTGTGCATCTAAATTTAGCAGGTCGGAATCACTCAATTCTTCAAAATGAGAGTTAATTAACTCTCGGAGGGGAGTTAATTAACTCTCATTGAAGGGGAGAAAGAAAATGAAGGAAGTACGAATTGGTCGCTAACACGCGAAATCACGTGCTTTATAGATAAAATTTCCCAACTGTTATATAAGCAAAATAGTTACCACTTTAAAAACGACAATGATCATAAAAGAGAAGTTAATTTTCCGACGTGTAATAATAAACAACTCATCCCAGAAAACGGATTGATTACCCTAATATCGGAATGGCTTCTCCTTTTTGTGACATGCGCAGAAGTGTCAAAGGGTCTGGAATCTGTGGGCGACATAAATTTTGGCGGTAAAAATTCGGAACATAGTGTACATGTAAGTAGTGCAGCTTGCTATTAAAAATAACTTTTTAAAATATTTTAATTCGGTAACTAAATTATTTCATCTGGTGAGTGATTTTTTTAAAATAGTCAGCCATAAAATTATATAGATAGAAAATTTTTAAAATCTGTAACATTTATTTTCAAGATGTATATAGGCGCACTAATCGAATTTGAGTATCGAAAAAAAAAAATGAAACACACTAATCGTGTGTAGGATAACACGCACAGAATGGGAAAAATGGGAAAACGTGCATCTTTTGGTACTCCACAGTTTACAGGTACTTCTTTACTATGCTCTCATCCTATACATGTGATGTACTTTCTGTTTTCCATGTATTTTTTGAACCACTGGAGTAGACGACCTCCGATTCCGATATGTGTTAGTTTGTTCAACAAGGTTTTGTGTGTTAGTGTGACAAACGCTTTTGTTAGGTCAATGAAAGCATCTAATACTGTCTTTTTATCCAACGCAGCGTTAGTTATGTCTGTGAATGTTGCTGATTATTTCTATTTTTGAAATGTCGTGTTTTGGGATGATTTAGAATATTTGAATGTATGTGGAGAGTTTGTGATACACCATGAGCTCCGTGATTTGGTTGATTACAGACATTGTGACGTTGGGTCTGTAATTACTTATGTTCCTTTTTCCATGTTTACGTAGGGGAGTGATTAAGGCAGTCTTTAGTATTTCAGGTATGTGTCCCGTTTCGAAGATTAGTTTAAGAGGACATAGGTTAGCTGTGTCTCTTTAATGTCTTATTGCTTGATTCCGTCTATTTCTGGTCCTTTGTTTAGGTTAATTTTTTGAATTGCAATTGACAGTTCTTCACTGTGAGGAACCACATCGACTGGGTTGCTCGTGGACCTAGTGGAGAATGTTCGTTTGTGTGAGGAAAGGTTGTTTCTTGTAGCTTTTGGACAGAGTTCGCGAAGTGCTGATTAAAGTTGTTTGCCAACTGTTTGAGGGATTTGGGGTTGCAGGCAAAGCTGTGTTTTATTGTTTCTGAGGCAGTGGTTCTGTGTATATTGTTCAGCATTTCATTAACCAGGTGCCAGGTTTCCTTTATGTCATTCTGAGCTGTTAATTTGTTGCTGTAATAGTTTCTTTTTGCCGTTCGAATCTGGGTTGTTAGGAGATTCCGTTTTCTTTTGTATTCAGCTTTTAAAGCGATATTGTTCGGCGACTTCTTAAGTTGTTTCCATAGGGCATCTTTTCTTCGTATGTCTGTTAGTATGTTGTCTGTTATCCATGGATTCTGTTTCATTTGGGAGCGTATTTTTATTTTTGTTAATGCTTTGTTATATATTTTGTTAAATGCAAGTTTAAGATTATTATATACAGCTTCAGCAGAGTCTAAAGATGCTATCTGCATCCAGTCTGTTTTTCTGATTTCATCGTTCACTATTGCTTCGTTTAGAATGCTATGATACTGTTTTGTAGTCTCAGTGATTTTTATGGGTTCTGGTTCAGTGTGTAACTGCAATGCTGTGAAATAATGGTCTGCTGGTTTGCATGTTATGACGGCTGCTGTGTAGCTGTTTGAAGGGCCCGTATATTTATGTAGTCAATACAGGATGAGGTGACTGTATTTTCGACTATCTGTCTTCTCTGTCTGAGGGATTTCGGCTCCCAAGCAATGCTGTGTTTTATCGGTTCTGAGGGAGTGGCTTTGTGTGTAATACTAGCATTTCATTGATCAGCTGCCAGGTTTCCTTTATGTCGTTCTGAGATATTGTTAATAGTTTATATAGTTAATAGTGTTTCTATAATAGTTTATTTTTTGGTTGTAATCTGTGTTTTAAGTAATTATGTTTTCTTTTCGTATATAATGTAAAACTGTATTGTTAAGCGACCTCATAAATTGTTTCCATAGGGCAACTTTTTTTTATATATCTATTAATATGAAGACGTCTTCTATCAATAAAATATAGTGTTTGTATTTTTATCTGTTGGTTTAGAGTAATTTAATCTACTTCAAAAACTATACATTGCGTGCGTGCGTGTGTGTGTGTGTGTGTGTGTGTGTGTGTGTGTGTGTGTGTGTGTGTGTGTGTGTGTGTGTGTGTGTGTGTGTGTGTGTGTGTGTGTGTGTGTGTGTGTGTGTGTGTGTGTGTGTTTGTGTGTGTGGATTATGCCTTGGTGAAGAGAACATTTAAGTCTATTTGCATTTAATGACTGCAATTGACAGTGAAAAAAGGTAACCACCTCTCTAGTAATTTCATTGTCTAAATTCAACAAATAACTTATCGTTCGGAAGATAGAATAAACACTGTGTTTACTTCTCGATCACAGTGCAGTGCTAGTATTGTTGCGTCATCACTACTTTCAACCGACAATTGAAGATGAAAAACGAACGTTTGATTGTTTGGTCATTTTTCACAACAATGAACTCGTGTATAAAAAGGCGACTGGATTATCTGTTCAACGTGGCGTGGTGTGGCGAAGGGAATCGTGTCGAGAGCGTTACTTTTAGTTTTCATTCATGCATTTATGTTAACTTCATGCAAATTTAACCAACTCTCACCTCTGCTTGCTGAATATTTTGCACCTAACTGAAGAGGAGGCCGTTGGGAGTTATGGTGATCGGAAAGCTTTCAAGTAATAGTCATGATATTACTGAATTGGAGGTAGGAAGGTAGCTGAAAATAGCAGCGGCGAGAAGACATGGGACGGTGCATGCCGTTCGGGTTGGGTGGGAGGGGATATCAAATTTCGATATTCTGATTTTGATTTTAACTACAGATGTAAATCAGAAAATAAAACGTACTTCTTAAAATACCTACTTTGATTCAGCAATCCTTATAATTATTTTCTTGTTTTTATTGAGTGATTTTTATTATTACAATCTGTGTCACAAATTTAATTCATAAGGAATAATGGCATGGCGGACTTTTAAGTTGGCATTTCCCTAAAAACATGCCACGTGACTGACATATTATATAAAAATATGTTCATTACACACCCTCTGTCCAAAAACAAACCGAATTTTTAGAAAATAGCCGAAACTAGTGGTGCCACCTGTTGTTGTGGAAAGAGTCAACCTTCATTAGTGTTATGTCGGTTATTTATGACATTTGCTAAGCAAGAGTGACAGTGTATTAAAAAGCAAGAGTGACAGTGTATTTTGACGAACGGTCGGTCGTCACGATATTCATACCGTACGCGACGAATTCTCGCTATCAATCGCTTCAAAACTTCGAGTTTTATCTCGAAGTTTTGAAGTGATTTTGGAGGTTTATTCTTTGTGGATAATACCCTTGAAAACGTAGAAACAAATCAGCATTGTTTCTGACTACTCCAAGCAATCTTTTTCGGATGCCCCTCTTCTGGTGGTCTCCACTCAGCACTCTGGCGCTTTGTTTCGGGCTCATACTCAAAAACACTACGTTTCGTCATCAGTAACGATCGTTTCAAGGAAGTTTGAGTCCTTACTTTTAATGAGTTTTAATTAGCGGTTTCCTTGCAGTGTTCAATTCGATACATTTTTTGGTCGTCAATCAACTTGAGGGGAACAAATCGCGAATTCAATTTACGAAGGCCCAAACTCTGGGTCAAAATGTTGTGTACAGTTGATTTCGGAACCCTCCATTCATCTTCAATCAATCTCACGGACGATTTCGGGTTTTCTTCGATAAAATCACGCACTGTTTGGATGTTAACTTTGCCCAGTCCAGTTTTTGGACGGCCCAGCTTTTCGTCGTCCTCAAACGTCTCACGACCACTTTGAAATTGCTTACACCACTCGTAAACTTGAGTACGGGATAAGCATTCATCACCGTAAGCTTTTTGAAGCATTTGATGCGTTTCGGTAAGACGTTGATCAAGATTAACACAAACGTCAATCGCAGCTCTCTGTTTGAAACTCATTTTCCGACCGTTCGTCAAAACACACCGTCACTCTTGGCACTATATCTCGACTTCATAATGAACAAAAATATACAATTGGTGAGGCCACTAGTTTCTTCTATTTTCGAAAAGTTTGGTTTCTTTTTGGACAGAAGGTGTATACATATATATATACACCTTCTGTATATATATATAAATAATATATATATATATATATATATATATATATATATATATATTATTTATATATATATATATATATATTTATATATATATTATTTATATATATATATTATTTATATTATTTATATATATATATATATATATATATATATTTATATATATATTATTTATATATATATATATATATATTTATATATATATTATTTATATATATATATATATATATATATATATATATATATATATATATATATATATATATATATATATATATATATATATATATTATTTATATATATATATATATATATATATTTATATATATATATATATATAAATATATATATATATATATATAAAATGCATATATATTATATGTACAATAACATTATGTTATTGTACATATAATATATATAATATATATGCATTTTATACGTAGTGACATTATGAGATGTTAACAGGTCTTGGCAACAGCAAAGCTTCCAGAACGAAAGCTAAACTAAGGGGTGTGGATTGCAGAAGAGGGACGATAGCAAGAAAACAGGGTGATATGAATTTCATTAACTAAGGATTTTTATTTATATTGATACAGAACTATTGCATCAGCAGGCTGCTAGAGGAGTACAACAAATCATCTTGAACGGTTAATGTAGACCACAATGTCCCGGATATGACACTCCTCTACTCGATTTATAAACTGGCCATTATTGCTAAATAATATTATCAAAAATTATTAAAATATTATTAAAAATTATATTCAAAAAACCAACTCAAATTTGTGCTAACCAGCACAAATTTGAGTTTGTATTTTTGATGTTGCAAGAAACCATCCTCAATCAGTCATCATTTTTAGCAAGTAATTTTATTTGCTAAAAATTTATTTGCTAAAAACGATCTCTTCCATTTCAAACTCGAAGAGATCGTCACGAAGAGGGTTGAAAAAATTCGATGTTTGATTTTAAGCAGAGTTTGTGTGCGCGCGCGCGTGTGTGTGTGTGTGTGTGTGTGTGTGTGTGTGTGTGTGTGTGTGTGTGTGTGTGTTCAAGATACCAAGTAATTTTATATAAACTTGGTTTTTTAACCCTATTTCCCAAGTGAGCAAACACATATATATATATATATATATATATATATATATATATATATATATATATATACATAAAATTAATATTTAACTGACTAGAACCCGAGAAAGTATAACACAAAAACTTTAATAAATCACGTCTAGTTTCATCGGTATCCCTTCTTCTTCAGGTGAGTAAGAAATAACACAAAACTTATAAAACTAACTAGGTAAAAAACATGCACTTTCCAGCTTAATAAAACGAAGAATAGTAACAGTCATATTTGAATTGGTGACCGCGTGCTATTGTTAGCATGAGTTGAATGTGTGTGGCAGCTAATTTTAGAGCGCCAGTATTGGATGACTGCGCTATGGGAATCAGGCAAATTGTAGCTCAGATTGTTGTTCGTGTGTGAAAGGTGCAGAACTATTTCTTTGGATTCTACACTTCGTCTTTCAAATTCATCCTTGCATATATATAAATTGGTTGTGTGGTCCCAATCAACTTGGTGTTGGTGTTCTTCGAGGTAAGAGTTGGCAGAGAAAAGAACATGACTGGAAAGGGCGCTCGCCGTGTTCTACTGTAGGAGATGTCACGTCTACGTTCCTCAAGACGTAGTGAAATAGATTTATCTGTCTGACCAAAATAAGGTCGACCACAGTCGCACTTAACTTTATATAAACACCAGGAAAATGCAGTTGCTTGTATTTTGGTTTTGGTAGACTCAGAAAAGATCGAAGAGTAGTATAGTCAGTCTTTATGTTGAACTTCTTGATACTCCTAGATAGTTTTGGGGTAAGAGAGCTCTTACCCCAAAATATCTAGGAGTTTTGGGGTAGGTAAGATTTTCATCGTCTTCCCAAGTGAGCAAAACAAATATATATGTATGTATGTATATAAGAATGTACTATAAGTTTAAAAATAAAAGAAATTCTTGGATGGAACACACATAAAAGATATGGATATCCTCGCTAACATCGAGATAAATATCAAATTCGAGTACACAGTGTAAAAAGCTTTACCTTAAAGAGAAAGAATTTAGTTTGTGTTTGCCTGCGCCATTTCTGTAAATTAAACAATGATATGATCTCTCCGAAAATCTTTGATTCAATGATAATTCTTTTTTAGATGAAACTTTTTCATCCCTCTGAAAAATTTTTTCACAAGGTTCAGAGACTATATAAAAGAATTAAAATCAACACAATATATATATATATATATATATATATATATATATATATATATATATATATATATATATATATATATATATATATATATACAGGGTGTTCGGGATAAATTTGACATATTTATAATTAATTATATTTTCCCGTAAGTTACATGTATTAACACACACTTCTCTTCATTTAAAAGTTTGGACCCTTCTTCATTCATATACAAGATGTCAGAAAGGATGGATAGCTGGAACCCACCTGAATCATGGAAGAGAATAACTTGTATCATGATGATTCGCGCCCGCCATCAAAATAAGGATATTACGACTGCTGCCCAATGCTCCCTGAATACAGTAAAAACAATCAGGCATGAACTAGAGACTTGCAATGGTGAATACGAGGATGTAGCAAGAAGAAAGATCCCTAGCAGACGATCTGATTGCGTTCGTACAGCAGAATTCCTCGCAAATCTGCAGGAACAGGTGTTGAAGAACCCTGGCATTGGAATTCGGGCTTTGTTCGTGGAGTTGCTAACTGTAGTCAAGCCCTGGATAACAAGGGTAGCCAATGGTAGGCCGTATGTATGGCAGCAGGATTCGGCCCCTTGCCACACCTCTGGGAAAAGTCAAAAATGGTTGTCTGAAAATTTCTACGACTTCACCAGTCCAAATGTTTGGCCTCCAAACTCCCCAGACCTTAACCCCATGGATTATTTTGTATGGGGCGCAGTTGAAAAAGACACCAATCGCACTTCCAGTAATACAAAAGCCCAGTTAATGGATAAAATTAAAACAGTTTTTGCGGCCTTTCCCAGGGAGACTGTAGCATCAGCTTGTTCGAGGTTCCGAAGCAGAATTGAAGCTGTGATCGATGCTAATGGTGGTTATTTTGAGTAAATCTTGTTGATAGTATTGTAATTAACTCTGCCTGTAATGTTTTTTTGTCAATTCATTAAATTTAATAGATACAAAGAAGATTTTCTTTTTCCTTACGAAACTGTCAAATTTATCCCGAACACCCTGTATATATATATATATATATATATATATATATATATATATATATATATATATATATATATATATATATATATATTTATATATATATATATATATATTTATATATATATATATATATATTTATATATATATATATATATATATATATATATTTATATACAAAGTTTTGCGCTTGAAATATATTCACGTCTAAGCTACTTGTATACAGAGGCTAATGACTTCATATTACTTGCATTAGTATGTATCCCATAATATAATGCAAAGCAGACACTCTATCAGGCGTGTATATAATGCATTGCGTAATGGGAAGGGCCACTACCCAGACCGGTTTCGACCTTTATTGAGGTCTCCCCAGTGGCAGCCAGACACGGGAGAAATACCAAGGTTGATGTAATGCAGAAGTCATCTATATCTCATATACAAGTCGATAAAAGTTGCTTGATCTTCTTAATATACTGTATATATGTATATATATGTAGATATGTAGAAAGTATTTTACCTTCAAAATTCAAAATCGGAACCGGAATTGGAACGTCTCTTGTCAGATGAGATTTATGTGGTTGATCTAATTGCTGTTGTGATCTCCAGTGAATTCCTTGAGTTTTAAAGTAAGGAGCACAAACCATCTTCTGCTTTCCACATTTCGACAGAATTTCGAATGCAACATGCAGAGAGATCTGATCTTACCAAAATTTTGGGCGATCCTCAGAAACTCTGAACAGTCTCTCAGAATTCATGCCAGTCCGCTGCCTGATGTTTTCCAGCCAAGACATTGTTAATTTGTGAATGAAGATATTTGGGAATTATAATACTTCATTCACATTTAACATAATCAGCTATAACTTAAGCAAGACTTGTAAATATTATTTGATGTTAATCTCTTGCTTATAAATTATTATTCATATAATTATTTCGAGTTCGTTTATTATTATTTAATTATTTAATCTAGAATATGTATTAGTGATGAAAGGACTCTGTATTAAAATGCCATTCAATTAATTTTATTTATTCCTGTGTTAATATCATAAGAAGCTGTGTATATATATTATAAGAATTTGTATTTATCATATTTAAATGTATATTATATGAATTGTAATATATCCTTTTTTTTTTGTGTTTCTGTATGTAAGAGTAATTTTATGTAATTCTTCTTATTGAATTTGATTGGCTACTGAAGGAGAAACGGAGCTTGTTTTGAGTTAGTGCGTGCTTAGAACGTGAGCGGCTGTGATATGGAGAGAAACCTATAGATGTAAGCTGGACTGGCTAGAACCGGATTTTGGCGGGAAGAATAAACGCAGTTAATTGAAAAACGAAAGTAAACTGGGGAGAAAGTTGAGGGACAACGAAAAGACCAGGCGTGTAACAAAAAGCGTGCGGAGATATTCGGAAAATTCGGTAAGGAAAGGACCGGGATTAAAAAGGCATTAATAACTACCTCTATAGGATTTAGATATTACGAGAGATTCCGAATGATTAGAGGAAGAAAGCTGAAGAGCTAAAGTCAATACATAGTGGAAGTTAAGGAATTAGCAGATGTCGTGAATCTAATTCGTCAAAACTTGTGTAGCTCTGTGTTTATTGTTTCAGTTAACATAGTGAAGATTTTTTGAATTGTGTTTCCTCACGATAACCAAATTAACAGGAATTTTAAAATGTGCCCAAGTGAATTCAATGTGCTGAAGTTAAAACCCGGTAAGACTTATCCTTTTTACATCCAGGGTGAAGCAAATGAAAGTTAGTTCCGCCCATCATATCTTAACCCTAGCTGTGGTGTTTCACTATAAATAGCCGAAAGAATGAAGCACTAAAGTATTCCCCCCCTTGAATCGATCACTGCCTTGTAATTCAATTAAGAGTTTATAAACTAAAAGTGAATTAGAGAAGCCAACTATAAGAATATTTATTGTGAATTCTGGAACGTTGAACTGTGAGAACTATTTTCTATTAATTGGCAGAATATAGAGAACTGAGAGTTGAGTGTTTGACACCTAATACATCGTATGTTTTCTGAGTACTAGAACTAAATTGATGTGTAGATGATATGATCTGTCTCATAGAATAGAGAAGAGATATTTTGGATTTGTTCATTTGCATTATCTTGTTTAGAAAGTTATACTTGGATGTACATGTTATATAACCCTGCATTAAATGTCTTGTTTTATTGAATTCACTTTGTTGTTTGCCTGATCTTCATTCATTGCACCGCTCATAAAAATTTATCGGACCTTGCGGAAGCCTTAAAGGATATTAATAACCTCGGCCTGTAGAAAAGTAAGATTGCAAACGTTAATTGATGATTGATTTCTCTGCAATAGATAGACTAATATGAATATAAAGTGGCGCAAGATAATATAAATGTGTTTATATTCGGATCAGTATCAATCAACATCTAATAAATAAAAAACGGAATTCAAAGAAGTAAGGGTAAGTTCAATAACCATCATAATTAGATCAGTCAGCATGATAGGACGACACAACAATATCCTTCATCTTCTTTGTCCTCTTCTTCCATTTATGTTCCCTTTTATAATCAGTTGAGGTATCTTATGTTTTCAATTACGAAGTAGGTGACCAAGATATGCAGTTCTTCTTTTTATGGTATCAAAAGTTCGTGATTTCCCCATTTATTCGAGTTCTTCTTGATGGGACGTTTTTACTATCCATGAGATTTTTAATATAAATATTAAAATATTTAATATTTTAATATTCTGTAAAATCACATCTCAAAGGCTTCAAGTTTTTTTTTTTTTAATCGATGTTGTCTTCGCGGTCCGAGTTTCTGCACCGTACAGCAGTACAGACATACATAGCATTTATCCATGCGTACTCGAAGCTCTAAATTTAAAATATGGTTACACAGTATTGCTTTCATGAGGAGGAATTTTTTCTTGTCATTTTAATTCTGACTTTTATTTCCAAATCGTGGTTGCATTCTTCGTTTAACCAACATCCGAGATATTTAAACTTTGCCACTCTTTCTATTTGTTTCCAAAGGAAAGTGCTGAATTATGAATTGATTTCTCGCTTATCACCATAAATTTAGTTTTAATGATATTTATTTTTAATCCCGTTTTCCCCCTCTTCGTTCACTAGTTCGATAAGATTTTAAAGAGCCTGAATATTGTCAGTCAGGAGAGCTGTGTCATCGGCATATCGGTTGTTCGATTGGATGGTAAAGATGTGAGGATCATCGAAACTTGCATTGGAACTAAAACGCATCTGTTCAAGGGATTAATGTAAATGATTTCATCATTTACATTAAAAAAGCCTCTCCCATTACAAAATCGCTTCTAAAGCCCAATTGGGTATCACTGATGGTGTTTTCACGATTTCTGTATATTCTTTTTGAATATTTTTCAGACATTTTGAGAATATGACTTATTACACTGATTATTCTGTAGTCATTACACGTTTTGGCATTTGCTTTGTAGTCAGCATGATAAAGGTCGACTGCAAAAGTCGACAAAGCACACAGAACAGTAAAACTATCACTCAGGTTGAAACAATGCGATACCTTGGAATTTACCTTGATGCAGATATGAACTGACAGAAACATGATTTATCAACAAAACACGCTCTGAACAATAATTAGAAAACTCTAAAGGTTAAAACGCATAGTTCCCACATGCCTAAAAACTCTATTATCCAAATTATTATGCTAAAGTCATACCGTATAAGACATCTCTTTGTGAACAAAGAGATGATACACACTGCAGTGTCAGAAAAAAAAAATACTAACAGTAAAACACTTATGTCACTATGCAGCTATGAGAAAATATTATTTTCAGGCCAAATATATGGCAGCCAGAAATGCATACAGTATATCCTCGGACTTGTTAAGCAGTTTGCCCTTTCGAGTGTAGTTCTGCTGAAACAACAGAACTACAAGTGATATAGGAATCCAGAACTCGCGTTCTATAATGAGGCATGACTTTCTCAAGTCTTTGACATAGAGATACTATACAATATCAATATTCATGCACGATCAATATCATTGATCGTGTATGCATACCAAATACGTGCGATAGTCAACCTCAGGTCTTCACTTTTGATAATTTATCGCTTTTCTC
Source organism: Typopeltis vanoorti (assembly GCF_054136105.1). Lineage (NCBI taxonomy): Eukaryota > Metazoa > Arthropoda > Arachnida > Uropygi > Thelyphonidae > Typopeltis > Typopeltis vanoorti. Next base: position 151,195,539 of record NC_143555.1, read on the forward strand.
AGTTCCGAAAGTGCAAATTAGGTTTGTTTTTTGAGCATTTGGCTCTCTGATTGGGAACCAGTTAGCAGTGTATTTCATACTTACCTCCAAAGTGCAGTTTTAGGACGCTTCTGTTTTGAACACATGCGTTCATCATAGTGGATGAATCATGAAACGTCGAAATCCTTGCAGATGCCTTTTTATGATTTGCCTTTTTTGACGTTCGAGTCCATGTGTATATCCAGCTTGGGGATCGTAAGTCAGTATAGCTCTGATCATAGTTTGTTTAAGAGCAGCTTGATTTCCGTCCGTAACAGACAGTCTCTCCAGATATCGAGTGAATTTGCCCTATTGATTTGATTGCTTTTATTGGACACAGTGTTTTCCTAAGTATTTGGCAATAGACTGCCAGAGGATCGGACTGTCAAATATGAATACCTCTTTTTTTGGATTGGACCAATTTTCTTATGAAGAGAACGACACTCATGTATGCATTGATCGAGGCGCCATCTCCTGATCCACTAGTCTAATCAGATCCATGATTTAATAATATAATATGATAAAATTTAACAATAGAAAATAATAACAAAGAAATCAGCACTGATGTAGAACCAATAAAATTAGAACTAAAAGCAACAAAGGTGTGAAAAAATAGAAAATCAATCGAATTAGATGGCATAAATACAGATCTTTAGAAATATGGCGGAGAATATTTACAGCACAGATTCTTAAAATGAATGAATAACTGTTGGAGCAAATGTGAGGTTCCATCAGATTTGATTTGGTTCCATCAGATTAATTCTACGGCAATCCAGCATACAGGCATATTATCTTTTCCTTCTTTTATGAGAGGACACCTAGATGTCCTCCATAGGAATAAACAGCCGAGTGTCTGCACGGAAAACGCATCTCTTGACAGAAGACTTGTTTAATATAATCATTTACAAGAAAAACAACGAAATTCTAATTAAATCTTTAATTAGAATTTCGTTGATCCTTAAGTGATCGATAATAATAGTAATCCAATGGTGGTTCTTGTTCAGACTGAAGAAATTAATATCCTAAACAAGAAGTTTCACTTCACATCTATTCAATACTCATGGTAATGATTCATGGTATACCAATTCACTCGGGTGTAAGCTCAGTAAAGAAAGTCGAAGAATCGTGTGTTTATTATAACATGACTTCATAAGCACTAGATTTCGGTTTTTATCACTATATAATGCAGAAACCTATTTTGCTGCTGAAAATATGTTAAACAACATACTTATGAACTAGGAACGTATAATTCGTTTCGGATGCGATGGATCATACAATGTTTTTCAGTACAAACCGAAAAAATAATTCATATAATGGTTGTCGATATGAAAGTAAATAACCTTAAAATGTTTGACAACGATTATTCTATATATTTCTTCAGTAATTTACTTGTCAGTAATCTCAATGATTACTTTTATTGTCCGTTTTCGTAAAATGCCCTGCTTACTTCTAAGCCAACTTGATTTTCACCTGCATTGACAGACTGATGAAAATCACTAAAATATATTAAACATTACACTAATAAATATAATTTCTAGACTTCTTACAAACGAGACATTGTCTTTGAAGCACGAAAAGGGTCAGACATTTGTTTAAAATCATATCTTATTAGACTTCCAAAAAGAAGTGACTGAACTACCTTAAATATGGATCGCTACATAATAAAGAAATCTTAAACCGAGATAAGAAATTTGTAACCGAAATAAAAAGCAATAAAGTATGAAAAAGAAAATATGTAAAATTGCTGAGAACACAGAACTTTTATGCTGAAAACGATATGATGTCCAGGAGATAATTTAACAGAATGTTGAATTGACGAATATATACTTGAAATTCATTTCAAGTATATATTCTTAATAAGTAATGGATAAATCTTAAATAATTTAGAATTAATTTAATGGAATTTATAATTTCGGTTATCTTGAAATAATAAATTTGTGAGAAATAAAAATGGAACTGCCGTAATACTAGCAAACAATTCGTCGTAGCGTTTGCGACTTAATACTTGGTAATTAGATATCTGCAAGATGACAACAAAAATCAAAACAATTATGCAACAGAGGTTTTCAAAAGCTGATATGTTGTCCCATTTAATGTCACAAAGGTCCAGATATGCTGTATTGATTTGCAACAATGCAAAAGCACGTAGCCTGTAATCGCGCTGACGTCATCAAAAGAGTACGTCATTAAACACTGCAAAGCAATTTCATTATGACGTAATAATATGGAATTATAGGCCATTCTCTATAAATAGCTTCAGTTGTTTAGAAGCATCAGACACCGCTGGAAACACAGGGTTTGGACGAAAGTATTTTTGCTACTAACTAATTTTGGGGGTACTGGAACTGGATGCTGTGTGTCTACGCATCTATGGTGGCCCCGTGCAGTTGCCGAAGAGCAGCTATTTTATTGGAAACACTTGCGGTTTCCCCTGCACTGAGCTTGAGTACATTCGTGATATTTTTTTGCGAATTGTATGAGGGTTAAAATCAGGAATCGCATCGTAGGTTAACATGCGGTGAAAGATCGATGGACATCACACTGGAAAGAGAATTAGGGCGGGTTAAGGTGGGTAATAAATGAAATGCAAACATCTGTTGCTTTAAATTTGTTTCAAAACTGACAATTTAATTGTAAACAATATAAAGATGTTTATAAAAAACATGCATATATTCAAATGTTTATCAGAATCAGATATGGTAAGTGGGATCGAATCTAACGGATATACTATTTTTAGGAATGACAGGAAATACGAGAGGAGGAAGAGTGCTACTAATATCAGTTGACATAAGTCCAGTTAGAGTAGAAATACAAGAAAACAATGATGGTAATAATGTCCCATGTAGCGATGAGTTTGAGTCTATTTGGTGTGAAGTGGAAGTTAACAGAATAAAATATATGGTGGGGTGTTGCTAAAGACCTGGCAGCTCAGTAGTAGGTTACGATGAAATGCATCGCCAATTTAGCCTTATGATCATTATGGGTGGCTTTAATTTTACAAACATTGATTGGGTAGAAGAGAAATCTCATGATCAGAAAGAACAGGAATTTATTGAATTGTTGCGAGATATCTTTCTCAAGCAGCATCTCAAAGAAGGAACTCGTGGTCAAAGAGTGTTGAATTTGCTCATAGCGTCAGAAGGGATTTCTGTCAAGAATACGGCTATTTTCCACCAATTGGTGACAGTGATCATGCTGTTCTTTCTTGGGAAGTATCAACTTATATTGAAGCTCCGATTAAATCAGGCTACATGCTGAACTACTAAGGTGGAAATTATGATCAACTTTGATCATAATTTCCATTGCAGAAGGGTGATGCAAAAACTGATGTGTCTAACTACCGACCTATTAGTATCTCTGGTGTGGAGTGAAGATTTTAGAGAAGTTGGTAAGAATTAGCATACAGAAATTAGTTGACACGTTCTATACTATGCAGGGAACAGCATGGGTTTACTAAAGGAAGGTCATGTTTTAGCAATTTGCTCATATTTTATAACAATGTTACGGTCGAGTTGGATAAAGGGAATGGATACAATGTGATAATGTTGGATTTTTCTAAGCCATTTGATAGGATACCACACGATAGGCTGTTGTGTAAACTGGAGAATATGGGACTAAGACATAATCTATTGACTTGGATCAGGGAATGGTAAACAGACAGATATCAAAAAGTGGTATACTGTCGTGACGACCTTTTTCTATGTCGTGTTCTAATTCACCATCTAGTTTCAAGTCACTTTTATGAATAATACAACTAATTACGAAATGATCACCGATCCAAAAGTAGGGAAATTTATATTTATACTGCGCCACCCTATTCTTAGATTAGTCTATATAAATAGTAGGATCAGTTCTAAATTAAGTTAACAGTCATCTCATTAGGCCGAATCATTTATTATCATTTTTACTTGGGGTTCCCGCAAGATTCGAATATTTATGAACGGTGCAATAAAAAGGAATTCAGGCAAACACAATATTTTTATCAACAAAATAAAACATTTAATATATGATATGGTTAACAAATACAAAAACTCTATTTTAAAATGGAACTATACAATTAACTTAATACAACTTCTTAGGTCACTCATGCTAATACAATGTTCTAACTTTCATATACAATTCACAGTCTCAAAACACAAATCTTCTTATCTCAAGTTAACATAACAACTTCACATTTATTCAGACTTCACAAATCTATCAGCTCAATGTTTATATTCACAGCAGGCAATAAACTACGTAAGCAATATTCCAAACAAATATATTCCGGTCCTTGAGCATTATCTATTGACATAATCTATTGACTTGGATCAGGGAATGGTAAACAGACAGATATCAAAAAGTGGTATACTGTCGTGACGACCTTTTTCTATGTCGTGTTCTAATTCACCATCTAGTTTCAAGTCACTTTTATGAATAATACAACTAATTACGAAATGATCACCGATCCAAAAGTAGGGAAATTTATATTTATACTGCGCCACCCTATTCTTAGATTAGTCTATATAAATAGTAGGATCAGTTCTAAATTAAGTTAACAGTCATCTCATTAGGCCGAATCATTTATTATCATTTTTACTTGGGGTTCCCGCAAGATTCGAATATTTATGAACGGTGCAATAAAAAGGAATTCAGGCAAACACAATATTTTTATCAACAAAATAAAACATTTAATATATGATATGGTTAACAAATACAAAAACTCTATTTTAAAATGGAACTATACAATTAACTTAATACAACTTCTTAGGTCACTCATGCTAATACAATGTTCTAACTTTCATATACAATTCACAGTCTCAAAACACAAATCTTCTTATCTCAAGTTAACATAACAACTTCACATTTATTCAGACTTCACAAATCTATCAGCTCAATGTTTATATTCACAGCAGGCAATAAACTACGTAAGCAATATTCCAAACAAATATATTCCGGTCCTTGAGCATCGGAGATATATCACAGTTAATGCTAAAATAGACAAACTTATACAACTACTCTTACCAGACAAATTCTTCAATACATCAAATTATTGAGAGAGCACTTATGAATTAACTTAATTAACATTAGCGGAACACACATAACAAATATTCTCCATAGTTTAAACTGTATTACTGTAAGTCGCACTTCACTATTCCAAATAACAGTAATTAGGTACTAATATCTTTTCCAGTTCACTTTCCTCCAAGTAATCAATATAACGTTTTCCTAGGGCAACATAGAATTTAATCGTAATCCAGATTAACTGGAACTAATCAGAATTTTCGCATTGACTGTCCAGTTTCCTTTTATCTGATTACGGCATCAACCTTTCTTCATAACAACAGCAGATTTCGCTTATAACATTAAACTTTATGTTTCACTACTTATAGGTTCACTTCCGAACACTATACTCATAAATTTCTGCCCTCAGGATTTTATAATCTTGGTTCCGCAAAACTCTCTCCTCACTCCTTAATAATAATTCTTCTCTTCCTCTCTATCTTATCTATGACCTTCCTTCTTCTTTACCCTTTTTCTCTATATTCTATATGACCTTCACTCCCCCCTTACGTTCGAACGCCACGCTCTCTTCACTCGTGGTTGTTTACGCGTGCGTCTCCATGACAACAGACTAAACGTAAACATTTCGTTAATGTAATGTATGCTCTGTTACTACTCTTACATGAATGATTACATAACATTAAATATTTGACAAATAAGAACAACAGAATATTTAAGCTACTTCTTTAACTTTTTGATTACGTATACAGTTAAATATAAAATAACATTTTACGTTACATCATACATATTTGGTTATACAAAATTCTACACATTTTATTATTTTATAAAATAATAGTAGGTCAGGTTTTGAATAAACATTTAATTAGTAATTCTCAATTAAGGACCAATAAATAATTTTATATAAGTCATGATTAATATTTAATAAGCAATGTTAAATGTGAATGAAAAAATAAATAAATTACATAACATAGCTTCATTCACAATTTAACATAGGCTCACCCTTTCTTTGAAAAATTTTTATTATAAGAAAAATTTTTCTTTTGACACTAGGCTCCTTTTAAAAAAAACTGGATTACATATTTTCTTTTCGATTTCTCAAGTAATACCAAGTTTTACTGAAACTTGGTTCCTTATTATGTATTGTGCCTTTATTCTCTTTCACATTATCATCAATTCTCTTATTACTATTATTATCAATTTTTGCATGTCTTTCAAGTTTGTAGTATAGGATTCTCTTCTTTGAATTAAGTTCACGTTTTCCATTATTAGAATTAAGTTTTTGTTGTCTCAGAATTTGGTGGTTTGTTCTATGATATAGATTAGACATTTTACCAAAATTGACTTCAACCTTTAGTTTGCTATTAGTGGTAACTTCTGATTTGGGTTTTGTCACTACTACTTTTTGCTCATCAGTAAGAAGAGGAGTATCAGATTGAATGTATACATGAGAGTTATCACCACTATCTCTATTAGATGATTGATTCACAGCTGATTTTTCTTCAGTAGATGGTCCTGATTTAAGTGGCAATCTAAACTGTTTTGTTTGATACTTAGTCCTATCACAATCATGAATTTCACTTCTTCTGATATATCTCCTTTTGTTCATCAGGGTTATTTCCTTCTTAGAAAAGTCACAAGAAAATTGATATTTTGCTAAGAAGTTTGTTCCCAAGATAATGTGAGAATTTAGATTGGAAGTAGTGGGGACAACAAGTAGGTCTTGCCACACATACAGTCCAAATTCTGGCAGGTATATTCTAGCTCGAACCTTTTCATATGCCATAAAGTTTGAGTCTGAAAGAGAAGTAATCCTCACAGGTTGTCTCAGCTTGGCAGTGCTCTTCCACAGTTTGTTCTTTAATGTTAGGAAATAATCCATCCTGATGGTAGAGGCATTGCATCCTGTATATAATAAGATGTCACATTTAGAGCCCAGGATATCACCTCTAATTCTCATCATTCTCTCATTAGATGTTTGATAATTCTGAATTCTTTTATTTCTCCTGTGGGGTTTGTATCCAAACTTTGAGTTCCATCTGTTGTTATAGTAGTCTTCCTTGTTATGGAAACAGTTCCTGGCATAATGTCCAACTTTGTTGCAATTGTAACACCTAAGAGGATTTCTTTGCTTTGTCTCTGTCTTGGATTGAGGGATAGCAGACATTTGTTGTCTAACATCATTTAATCCTCGGATTACCTCATCTAGGCTACTTAAAATAGGTTGACTTTGTTTTTCAACCTCATGCTTGATCATCTCATCAATTTTATTTGTAGTGGGGTTTTGATTTTCTTGAGAACTCAAAGTAATAGCTGATAACTGTCTCACAACTTCATTAAGACTATCCGTTATTGGCTGATTTAATTTATTGACCTCCTGGTGAATTAGGGATTTCACTTCTGTCATTAGTTTCTTGTCCATTTGCTCTTTACTCTCTGTCATGTAGTTTACACTACTTGAATTTTCACCAATATTCTTTGCTTTTCCTTTTTCAATTTTACTTCTCCTTTCTATTTCTGATTGGTTGAATGAACTATCAGTTTCTTTCACGACATTCACAAGACTTGCATTGGTTGAGGGATAAAGGTCACCTAGTATTTGTTCTTTTTCCTTAACACTTTTGAGACACTCTTCTAAAGTAGAAATTTTCTTCTTGTAGGCTGTTTCTCTTAATTCTTGCCTAACACCTTGTCTAAATTGTTGGAACACAGCCCAATCTAAGTGAGGTTTATCTTCACCAGTAACATTCAAACTGTTGGCCAATGTTAATAATCGATTGTAAAAATCAGTAACAGTCTCTTTATCCTTTTGAGTAATTTTCTGCAATTTCCATAAGTTAGGACCTACACTTCTAAGTTTACAAAATTGAGACAATAAAGTGTCTTTAAATTTAGAATACTCAAAAGTTTCTCGAAGTATTGGAGAAGAATGCAAAAATGTTTTTGCTTTGCCTACTAATTTGCTTCTAATCAAAACTAGCAATTGAAAATCAGTCCAACCTGCAATTTCTCTACGTTTTTCAACATAGGTAAAGAAAAATAGTACATCATCTGATTCTTCACCTGAATATTGGGGAAAAACTTGTTGTGGATTTACCGTACGAAAAAATTCACTATCATTCATTTCAGAACTTGATGTGACAGCCATAGTGATTAATAAATTACTATCTCAATAAATACAATAATCTTTCTACTTTAAATAAACTTTTATCTTTGCCTGACTCCAGATTATAACCAGTTCACTGTGATTTATTTATTTCACTTTCTAAAATTTCAGGGAGTAATTCTACGATTATTATCACTAAACTTAAATTCAATTTCTTATCTTATAGTTGTTAAATTTAATTCCTACCTATTAAATCACATCCTGTCGATTAAATCACATCCTGTCGACTGCGCCATTTGTCGTGACGACTCTTTTTTCTGTCGTGTTCTAAATCTATCTAGTTTCAAGTCACTTTTATGAATAATACAACTAATTACGAAATGATCAACGATCCAAAAGTAGGGAAATTTATATTTATACTGCGCCACCCTATTCTTAGATTAGTCTATATAAATAGTAGGATCAGTTCTAAATTGAGTTAACAGTCATCTCATTAGGCCGAATCATCTATTATCATTTTACTTGGGGTTCCCGCAAGATTCGAATATTTATGAACGGTGCAATAATAAGGAATTCAGGCAAACACAATATTTAGATCAACAAAATAAAACATTTAATATATGATATGGTCAACAAATACAAGAACTCTATTTTAAAATGGAACTATACAATTAACTTAACACATCTTCTTAGGTCACTGATGCTAATTCAATGTTCTAACTTTCATATGCTATTCACAGTCTCAAAAAACACAAATTTTCTTATCTCAAGTTAATATAACAATTTCACATTTTATTCAGTCTTCACAAATCTATCAGCTCAATGTTTATATTCACAGCAGGCAATAAACTACGTAAGCTATATTCCAAGCAAATATATTCCCGGACCTTGAGCATCGGAGGTATATTACAGTTAATGCTAGAATAGAGAAACTTATACAACTACTCTTACCAGACAAATTCTTCAATACATCAAATTATTGAGAGAGCACTTATGAATTAACTTAATTAACATTAGCGGAACACACATAACAAATATTCTCCATAGTTTAAACTGTATTACTGTAAGTCGCACTTCACTATTCCAAACAACAGTAATTAGATACTAATATCTTTTCCTGTTCACTTTTCTCCAAGTAACCAATATAACTTTTTCCTAGGGCAACATAGAATTTAATCGTAATCCAGATTAACTAGAACTAATCAGAATTTTCGCATTGACTGTCCAGTTTCCTTTTATCTGATTATGGTATCAACCTTTCTTCATAACAACAGCAGTTTTCGCTTATAACATTAAACTTTATGTTTCACTACTTATAGGTTCATTTCCGAACACTATACTCATAAATCTCTGCCCTGAGGATTATATAATCTTGATTCCGCAAAACTCTCTCCTCACTCCTTAATAATAATTCTTCTCTATACTTTTTTCTATGACCTTCCCTCTTCTCTATATATCTCTCTATCTCTATATGACCTTCACTCCCACCTTACGTTCGAACGCCACGCTCTACTCCACTCGTGGTTGTTTACGCGTGCGTCTCCATGACAACAGACTGCACGTAGACACTTCGCTAATGTAATGTATGGTCTATTATTATTCATGAGTGATTACATAACATTAAATATTTCACAAAATAAAACAACAGAATATTTAAGCTACTTCTTTAACCTTTTGATTACATATACAGTTAAATATAAATTACCACTTTATGTTATACCACATATATTTAGTTACACAAAATTCTAAACATATTATTATTTTATAAGTTAATAGTAGGTCAGATTTTGAGTAAATATTTAATTAGTAATTCTTATTTAAGGAATAATAAACAATTTTATATAAACCATGATTAATATTTAATAAGCCATGTTAAATGTGAATGAAAAATAATAAATTACATAACATAGCTTCATTCACAATTTAACAATACAATGGGTGTGAATCTTCCAGAATTAAGGTAACCAGTGGTGTAGCTCAAGGTTCAATCTTTCGCCATTATTGCTCAATCTATACTTTAATGACAGGATCTAACATCAGATTTGCAATTGTTTGCTGATAATTCGAAGATAGGCAGGACAATCAGGGATGCTACTGATATTCAGGAATTACAAAATGATTTGAATAGACTGGAAATCTGGGCAAACGAAAATGGCTGCGAGTTTAATGTTAGTAAGTGTAAAGTTATGCACTTTGGCATGATTAGAGATTCAGCGGCATATTATATTAGCGGGGTTATGCTACGAGAAACTAAAGAGGCAAGGGATCTTGGTATGTTGGTGGATAAGAATTTAAAGTTCAAAGGTCACATAGCAAAAGTTGCAAATGCAACTCAGAGGATAATTGCAATGCTGAAGCGAACCTTGACATGTAAGGATAAGGAAGTCATTTTGCCTCTTTATAAGGCTTTGATAAGACCACGCTTGGATTACTCTGCAAAGATTTGGTCTCCCGGGTTCCAAGTGGATAAAGAAGCTGTGGAAAAGGTGCAAAGAAGAGTTACAAAGAATATATCCGGATTATGGGATTTAGATTATGGGGACAAATTACGAGTATGTGGATTACAAGTAGTTTCTTTTACACAGCTGGCTGAAGCGAGTGTTCACTGTATCCCGTGAAATGGATAAAATTTAGTATCGTGCTGTTAAAAAATTCTTTGTAAAAGAATATTTAATGCTAAAAGAAATTAGGAGTTCATAAAAGTTTATGGGAATTGGAAATGAAAAAGCTTTGGCAAGATGGGTGCCGCGCTTGCTCACAGTAGAACAAAAACTCACTCGCATGAACATCTCTGAACAGTGCTTGGAGCGTTTTAACAAGAACTTACTATGGATGAGACTTGGATTCACCATTACACACCAGAATCCGAACAGCACTCAAAACAGAAGCTGGTTGTTCAGCACCAGAGAAGACAATATCCATCAGGGAAAGGTCATGGCATCCATGTTTTCGGATGCTAAAGTCATTTTGTTTATTAATTATCTTCAAAAAAGTTACTTACGCGTGTTAATATATTCGATTATTTCTCTATTGCCGAATGTGAATTCAATTTATGCAAAAAGCTCTAGTACGTCCTCCTCATATACCTGAATTACTTAATTCAGGTATATGAGGAGATTTTTAGGATTGTTTAAGCTTGCAGAATCAGTTTCGTTTCATAGCCACCGTCAGTTTTTCGTCACTCTTTTTTTACTTGTCACTCTTTTGGCCTGAGCATTATAATTTTAATTTCTGACATGAAATGCCAAGGATATTATTTCCACATTATCTTATTTTCCCAAGAATTTCTTCCATAATAAGATGCCGTATCCATTTCATTACCGCCATATTTATTTTCAAACTCAAATACTTGCACCGCCATCTAGCAACCGATACCACGGAACCGAACTTAATATTTTCCTCAGTTGACCATAACTTCGTGCTTTGAAGTTCATCATCCTCTAGTTGGAATATCCATGAACTTAGTTGCTAACCGCATTAGTATAGCATGATCACTTCACCAACCTGAAGTAGAACAATCACGTCTCCTCTGGAACCCCATCTGACAGTATTATCAGGTCAATTATTCGTTGACCTTGAGTTCCTTCAGTCAATTCACAAACGATGATTAATCGTTTGGCACTCATTAAGTTTATTTAAGTGATGCATTTGATCGTCACTTGGCTGATCCACTAGGTCTAATGAAACACACCATCATGTACTTGACCTTGTTAGATTCCATCTCACACCAAACAGCCTAAAACTCACTGCTCGAAGGAATTAAGAATACTGTTATTAATATTGAAATCATAGCAATCTCTCCTAACTGGACACAGATTATCTGATATCCGTAGCATCACACTTCATCGTCTCCTATCTTGCTTATCCTTCCTCAAAATACTGTACCCTTTACACTCAATGCCAGTTAATATATCTGCATTTGTGAGCCATGTCTGCATAATGATAAAAATCTTAGGCCCAACCATATTAAGGCAGCAACGTTGCTTAGCGAAAATAGGAAAGGCGTTATGAGAATTGTATCCGGCATGGTAATCCGAAACACTAATAATTATTGTTACAGAGTTGTTTGTGATAACGCAAAATCAATAGACAGTTGTTCTTACAGGATGAGAGAATTTGATTATAAACAGATTAACCAAAAATATTATTTAAATGTTTCTAATAATCTTGGGGATCATATCTGGACTCGCCATAACACCAAATGCTTTCGTAAACTTTTCGTTAATGTACTCATGCAGTTCAAACATAACTTAAAAACATACATGAGATTCTGTTGCAAAATCCCTTCATATCTCATTAGCAATCTTGGATTTCCTTCAAAGATGGCCTCTATCATACCAGAACAACACACTCACTATCTACACACTCTAATTCTCATACCACTATTTCCTTTGTGTCTTATCTCGCATCGTGCGTGTTATACATCTGACCGCTTGAACCAGCCAGTAAAATCAACTCGGTTATAAAATAAAGTTGATCGTCTTAGTATGGTGGAATTTTATCTTGCTGTAACTGAAACCGAAATAATGAACTCCTGGTAAAAGATGGCATTGTTGATTATTATAAAAAAGCGATAATAAGTAATTACTCTTTAAATTAAAAAACAACAACAAATGATTTGCAGGTTTGTAATTGAACTTCGGTGTGTTTTCGAAAATATAGTTTCAAGTATTAGATCTTGCCAAAAGATGGTTAGATGTAATTCGGCCGAGAGCATAGATGTTCGTGATTGTACGAGGGGAGAGATTAAATTAAGCCAACGACGTCAGACCACATTACCGCGTCTTGGTGGGCACTACAGTAAATTATGAAGAAATAAATATATACAAAATAGAAAAATCCTCTTTTTTGTTAATTTTATATTCCTAAGAAACGTTTCCAATAAATTAATTCATAATATTAGATTAATCCATAATCCATTCTGCAATCTAGGATTAAAATAAAATTTTAAGAAATATTTCTATTAAATTGTTCTACAAGTATCCATTTAATTTTTATATTTTAAATTATAACGCTTCGATAGAAAAAGGATGAAGTGTTTGCTAATACTGTATGTAGTTGCCCTACTGACGACCGCCACTACTACTACAATTTTCTCAGGAAGATGTGATGCTAGTATTATTTGAGGAACCTGTATTTCTACGAGCAATATTACAAAGCAGTGTGAGTGCATCAATTGGTATTATTAATTCGAACCTATAAAATAGGAATGTACCCCTGGCTGAGCGTCTGCCTAAGTTTATTCTTTGTAAATGTAAAAATTAAAGTGTGACGTCATTGATATACACGCCGAGGCAACTGTAATGAAACTCGGAAGGTAAAATACGTTCAATAGTAAATGCATCATTATTACGTTGACCACATTATTACGTCACAATACACAGATCTTCTGAAATTAGTATAAATACGGAGTTCGTTCGGTGCTTCCCTCGGCGAAGAATGCTGAAAAGAGATTTTGACTGTTTGATATGGCTAATATCTCTCTTGGTATTCGTGTTTGGAGTGGAAAGAATGCGACAGCAGAGGACCCTCTACATGGGTCACTCATAGAGTTTTTCTAATACCGAAGTAGGAATTATTTCTTAGTTGCTTTCTTTGAAGCGAGTCAGAAATAAGCTTCCTTTGCTATTTGGAGACGACTGTCTATGAGGGTCTTTCATACGAGAATTCGCATGAGAGACAATACAGTTTTGCTGGAAATGAAGTAGGTGCTATTTCTGACTTGGTTTCTTTAAAACATCTCAATTTTTATTTCTACCCAAACTAAGCCCATTGGAAGTTTGCAAACGACACGTTTCTTATTTTCGATGTTTTAAGGAAAGACGAGATTGTGATTTCGGGTGCCCGTGATTACTTTGTCTCGCTATTGCAAAATGTTATGGTTCCAAGGGCAGTTGGTCACCCGGTGACCAACCTGTCCTCGTTGTTGCAGTAGAAGTCGGAGTGGCAGGACGGTTGGCAGTTGGTTTGCCACAGTGTGGAGAAGGGAGAATTAGGTTTTCGAGGTCTAATAAAAAGGCCTAGCTGAAGTCTTTGTAGTGCCGGGCTATCTTTGCACTTCACCGACGCCTTTTTCCAGTCTGTTTCAAACGAGTCGACGCTTTGATGCAGGATGGTAATCTCGTAAGCCCGTAACAATAACAGTATTTATTATTAATGCTGAGGCAGACGAAAACAACGCCAGCTGTTCGTTCTGAGGTGTGGTGCGGCAGTGGCCCCTACCCTGTTTCTGTGTTCTGTATTTCTGCAAGCATTCAAAAAAGTGAGAGGAAATACTACGTATTTTCTTTGGGGTTGGGTGGTGGGCTGAAAAAGCGAAACGAGTATTGTGTGCATTTTTATACAGAATAATCTAAGGTTATGGATAAAAGTCTTTCATGACATCAAGAGTATAGTCCTTCGAAAAGTGTGTTATAAACATAAAAATGAAAAAAAAAAAGGATATTTCTGTTTTGGTGAATTTTGTATATGTTTTCCATTTATTTTTTCATAAATTACTCTAGAAACGAAACACGCCACATGTCAATCCACTTTGATCCACCAAATAGGCAGCAAGATGGGCTGATATTTTTCGCTTGATGTCAGCCCATCAAGCGAACAAACGAAATAATTAAATTTATTATTAAATTTAATAATAAATTTAATAATTACTATTATTATATATTAATTATTAAATTACTATTGAATAATAATTTTTTTTCAATATGAATAAATTACAATATGAATAATTTTATTTTACTAGAATCTATCATCTGGATATTGAATTTAACTGCTATACGAATACTCTGCCCTGCAGAGTATTCGTATTGGTAGCTTTCTGTTCGCGTGTCCCGCATTCATGGTCATGTACAACGCGAAATGGTTTGTCTGTGTCTGACGGCATACCCATTTCTTCTTTCAAAATATGTTTTGTTTTTTACTCCAAGGGCAGAATTTAAATTCTTCACGCATTTTGGTGTATTAGTAGATGTTGACACGCGTACTATATGATTGTTGTCTCTGAGGTTTACCATTCAATCACTAATTTATTCTGTCACTCTTTTGTTCCACAAAACTTCATCTTTGCATCTAATAAGCATTTTTTATGGAAAATTAATAGTCATCAGTGCTAATTAGACATAAACACTACTCTCATGGTTGGCGCAGTGTAGTGCACTTACGACCACCCTAAACATTCTTGATACTATTCATAAAAAGGCAGCTCGGTTGGTTATTGACACTTCACTTATAGATTCGCTTCAGCTACTTTCCCATACAAGCTCAGTTTCTGCATCTGCCTCTTCTACGGATATTTCTACAGCCATTGTGCAGTAGGTAGCGTACATGATAACTCTCGTTTTTTGCCAAATCCACAGGAACTCGGGCACACTGCTCAGTTATCTTTTTACAGTCTTGCATGCTCATTCAACCCGTTACTCCAGTAATCTTTTAATCCGCGAACTTTAGGTTTGTAAGAACAGAATGAATAAATTCATTCATGAATAAAAACAGAATGAAATTCCGTAAGTATAAATTTGTGTACGTATAAGGAGTAGGAAACAAAATTGTTAAACAAGCGAAACATACATTTACATAAATGAACTTTATACAATATACAAATACATTATGTGTGTGTGCGCGTGCGCCCACTTATCTTTATGAACAAGCATTTTTTTTAGCAATTCCTTACCAGAAGAGTAACGTGATCAGATACAATTTTTTTTGTGAAAACTGTCAGTCATTTCACTCCTTCAGCTCAAGTGTTTATTTTCTTTCTCGGATGTTTTGTTCCATCTCGAGGGAACGCCAGGTGTTATTTGCCATTTGGCGGTCTTTCTATTTTCTCAGATTGTCTCCAAAAACAAGGAATTCACATCACGGAGGATTAGTGGTTCATTCATCTTGCCCACTAGATCCAGAGGACATGGAAGAATCAAGTGGTTATATGCTGTTACGTGTAGTGTTATTTTTTTCTTCTTTGTGTATACTTCCCGTTGTCAGAAAGAGTTTGTTGTCTTGTCTACCTTCAAAGATGCAATAAAATTTACATTTCGTGAAACGTAATTTGCAAGTTTTCTCCCAAGCAGTGGAATTCGAAATAGAACGGACAGAACTCATGTCCTGCAGCTGCGAATTCAGGAGGGTAATATCCAAGAGGGGATATCTATTACAAAAGATGTACCATCGATTGTAATTTTACATAGAAACATGTGATCATATACAATTTTTGAAGAAACTTGTCTCCAAATATTCATTAAAAACTAAAATAATAAGAGGCTTTTTTCGGCTAGGATAGCGCTGATGGTAAAGTATCAACATCGTTAAGCCTCTGCTGAAGAGAGTCACCTTCGTATTTAAATGAGTGGATTGCTGCTTGTAGTTTTAAATGCTATATTAACCGCACCTTTACAAATATTTCGTTAAAACTTGGCTATCTAGCCCTACAACAGTTTACATAGTCATCGTCAGAGATAAGAGATGATCGGATCTTCTCATTACCCGCTTAGATGTCTTTCACAAAATCAATGTGACATCTGTAAAGAACCATACTTTTATGAGACGCTTGCCATGTCTCTTAGAATTATCATCTTTCCATCAATTAACTTTTTGGACATCTCGGCATTCATACGACAACTATTCATCTTATTTCTCTCTCACTTGCTGTCATGACCTGCTCAGTGTCTCTGTTTCCCAACATTTCTATTACATTCTGATTACAGGGTCAGAGATTGTGCTGTTCGAAGAACTCAATCACCACCTAGAAATTAGTTTTATCCGTGAACAGTAGGGTAGTTACTTAAAACCAGATCAAGATCAAGATAAGATAAGGAATCGTGTCGTGGGTGTGTTTTATTATCAGATGAAGAAAAGTGATGTTATTTGTTAGTTGTAAATAAGTGACGTTATTCTTTTGAATGGAAAGGAAGATATATTGGTGGATAAGTATTCGTTTCGTGATTGGTAGGACACTTTAAGCCGAACGGGGATAGGGTGAATGGGTGAAGCAACGTAACTGTATTGGATGTGTCTTGTTGTGAGATGTAGATAAGTGAATGGTTTTCGTATGGAATTTTGGACGATCGATAGAGATAAGATAGAGTATGGAAAGTTTGGAATTTTCTGGGGAACATATGTGTCAGGGACATCACTTGCTGGTGTGTTTGGTTTCCATGCCGAATTGTGGGAGATGGGTATAGATAAAGAATCGTGACATTATGAGTTTGATGTGTTCGTAATTTACTGGGACCATATGATTCAGTAAAATCACGCAGTGTGTTTGTGTTTGCAATGGTGTCGTTAATGATGGTGAGAGATAAGACAGAGTATGGTGTGTTTGGAATTTCACTGGGAGGCCACCGTCTCTCATTTGACGTCACGTTTTGTCTTTTGTTGCCTGTAGTTGGCAGTGTGAATTTTCGAATATAGGTTTGTGGTATTTCATTCCTGTTATTGAGTATGGGAATTTTTAGTTTATAGTCAAGAGATGGCAGCAGCATTTAGAGATAAAAATTAGTTCTTTTTTCAATGAAAATATCGAACGACATTTTATTTTTAAATAAACAGAGATTTTATTGGATCAAAAGAACTTTTTATATAGTCTAGAAAAATTCTAATGATAATTTAGATTAACTTATTTTAGATTAATTTAGTCCAGAAAGGCTCTTCTGAATGCAAATTGATATTCCGAAATACTTGAATTATAACCATATATTCAGAGCACCACACTCACAAAACACAAGGGTGATGTTAAAATTTCTGTAAATAACCTGAAAATCAAGTGACTTTTGTTCCTTTTTATTTCTGTCCGTTTAGAACTCTTCATTAGTTTCATTCACACTGGGAGTCAAGCTATGTTTTTCGAATGATTTCTGTTCACATTTACTTCACAGAGTTGAACTGGAAACACAATGTTCTCGTGCCTGTCTGACATCCTATGTTTGGGTTTGGATCCATCCGCTAGCAATTTATTATTGGAAAATTCTTTTGCCAGCACAAATAAATAGTTATTTCTTATTATTTCAAATGAATATTAGTTCTGTGGCATACTTTTTTAATTTCTTTGTTGCAAACTTCCAATAATTTAAAACTTTATGGAGTCTTCTTCCTTTGGGTTTCTGTCCATTCATTTATTTATATCATTTGCAGTGCACCTCATGACTATGTTTTTTTTTTTTTGCTTTAGTAAGTGTTGAGTGAACGGAAATGAGACAGACTATGGTTGGAAGTAAATTCTAAGTGATCGGTTATTTTTCTCTATTTTACTTTTAAAATTCAGTTTAAGTACATATTTTAAACAGAATAACTGAGCAAAATAATGAAACGAATAAATTCTGTGTAAATTCACTGTGACTTCAAAAAAAAAAAAAAAAATATATATATATATTTATTTATTTATTTATATGGAGATTAAACTGCTCACTCAGTCTTCAAAAAGTTAGATGGAGCTAAAAACTGCCTCGCCTACTCCTTCTATATTGTGGAATAAAAAGGCGTTAGCTGATTTTTTTAATATATTTATATTGTCCTACTTAAATGTGCATAATACATCAACGATATCAAGTTATTCATTTTGTATCTTGACAAATATAGGATACAGTGATTAAGAAGAAAAATTGTGAATATTTCAGTGTAAAAAAAATTCGACTAGGTTGTATATTTGACAGTGAAGTTTGGTAGATTTCATATTACTTGTTAACACAATGAACTGCTGTATAAATCGCATGTAACAAAGTGAGAAAAGAAGGTCATAGTTCAAGGGCAAACCATCGGATTAAGAGGTTGCCCCAAGCGGTCTCCCGCGCATACGGCACGTGGAGACCTAAGCTGTTCGGAGAAGATGCTATGGAAGCGAGACCCGCGTGTACATATGAAAACGTGACTGGTGAACAACTTAGGTTACAGAGAATACCGGTATGGGGTTGGTATAAAAGAGTTAGGGAACTCCCCCCCCCCATGAGGCTTTTTGTGGTTTTCTCTTCTCGATCGTCTGGACGAGCAGTTCGCGGGCAATTCTGCTCTCACTCCCGGTAGTAGCAATCGGAGATGCCACATAGCAGTTGAAAAGGTTGCGGGTCTCAAGCCCTATGGTGGAAGGAGAGACGTTTTACACAGATGGTAGGCAACTCATAGGAAAGCTCAGCGACTCGGTAGCGTGGTACGCGAATGCATCTTTCTTACACAAATCCCAGCAGGAATCCCCATTCACCATACCCCTATTTGGTTTAAAATGCTTCACCACTACCAATTCTCCCTATCCCAATTCTCAAGCTACCAGATACTACCCCCATCAATACACAGCGCCATCTACCATCCATCACCACTACTAATATACATTGTTTATAAATCGTGTAGCTTCCCATGGCCCATTTGCTATATTCAGAATGAAACATCCGAATTTCTGGGTGAAGAAGCCCTGCTTCCGACGTATGTGATCGGTTAACTCACTTTCAATTGAAAATGCCATTTTAAAGATTCCTCTCGTGGTGAAGAGAATCGATCTCAGTTTCTTCCAGTTCACAATCTGCTCAACTTTGTCGATTCCCGAGGTATAGGTAATTAATTAAGAATAAAATTTTGGAAATATTTAAAAAAGTGTAATAAGTATATTTACATATGCTTTTTAAACCTCACTATTATTATTCAAAATATAATATTATTTTGAGGGTAGCCTGTTTCTAATGTAGTTAATGTATTTAAGATGTAAAGCCGCATTTTCATAGGAATCGTGTATTGGACAACCCAGTATTCCCGTATTTAGAAGCAGCTTTTACGATTCACTCAAAGGAATCTATAAACAAATTGCCAGTCCTCCAGAAGTTCTATCAATCAGTACTTAATATGGTTGTGAAGCACACATGGTTATCTCTCGTAAAGAGAGAGAGAGAGAGAGAATCGAAAATTTGATGAGGATTTAGATATTAAATCATATTTGTGTTATGCTTAAGAGGACGTGGACCTTTCCTTCCAGACCTTACATCAACCTCTTACGTTTATTAACACTATCATTTAGTGAAATATGCTGACATAAGCAAATTCAATGCCACTTACGATGACATAACAAAAGTGTGTCCGCTGTTCATACGTTATACATCATATGATCTCGTCTCCAAATGGTGACCAATATCATGCATTAACAAACGAAACCTTCACAAGTATTCATTCCACAAAATAGCTTTAAATGCACAACAGCGGTGAAAAAAAGAAAATGTTATTTTAAATAGGCGTAAAATAAATATTTGTTTCGAGAATTGAGCTATTCATTGTGATATTTTAAGCAAAATTTGGAGATTTTTTATCGTTTCCCTCGGGTGTTTAAATCAGATCTCATGTACTGAAACTCTGTTATATCATTCAAGCGCAAACAAAGTTGATTTCTTCAGCTCAGCCAATAGAAGAGATTCCCTTCCTCTTATCAACGGGCTGTACATTACGAATAATCTTAAAATTTGTCCAATTCACACCCTATCAAAAACAAATTCTCACCATAATTCCACATATATTTCGGATGTTTATTTCCCATCTCCCGCTACCCATTGTGTTGTTCTCTCTCGAAACTTTATTAATTCTTAGGACCAGGAGGTCAAAATAACATCATCTCTAGCTGAACAAGCAGTTTAATAAATGTATCAGATAATGGCATGTTGAACCACAGCGAGCTGTCAGAAAAATCCAATTATTATGGTATAGACTTTATGAGTGGTTCAGATATATTCAACTTCCTAAAGTGCTGCAGTTCATGATATGGATACCCACTGTCTGTAAATTACTGATAATTGGTTCTGATCTTCAATATCCAATTTTGTTTTCTTCTCAAATGCCAAATATACAGTTCCAGTAGAATTAAGATCCGATGGTCAAGTCCGATCAAGGTCAAGTCATACACTCCACAACGGTTGAATAAAGTAATTCCACAATTAATTCTCATTTTAAGGTCATTGTTACTCCAAATAAATTATTTGTTAAAATAAAGGTGTGTTTGTAAGAAATTTATTGGATTTTTAAATAAATTTAGAATGTAAAATAATTTGATTGATTTTTATTTTAAGTTATAATTTATATATACAGTATTTTAATAAAAATAAATTAAGATTTTTTTTTATTTTAATAAAAAAAAATTTGACATTCTAATTTAAAAATAAATTAGAATGTCAAATTTTATTTATTCATTACGAGGGCGGGCTTAAACGTTCTCGGCCTAACAATGAAAAAAAAAAACGAATTCATAATTTCAAAATTGTTTTAGTTTTCACCATAATTTCCCTTAGGACTAATACATTTATTCCAGCATGCTCCAGTGCCATTATCCCGTCTCTGTAGTGGTCCAGAGTAAGATACCCCCCCCTCCCCAATACAGCTGCAATAATTTCTTGATTCGAATCAAAACCCTGGAAGAGTTTTAATTTTGGGAAGAGATAGAAGTCAGACGGAGCCAAATCTGGGGAATAGGATGGACATTCCTACAATCCATAGTGCAGATCCCTTAATTTTCCCATTGCCAAAACACCTTTGTGGAGCAGGTGCATTGTGCTGATGAAAGATGATTTTTTTCTTCCGCAATCCGGGTCTTTTCTCACAAATGTTTTCGTCTCGTCATGTTAAAAGATCGGAATAATATTCTCCGGTAATTGTTTTACCATTTTGAAGATAATTAATAAAGAAAATGCCTTTAGCATTCCAAAACACCAATGCCATGGCCTTTCCCTGATGGAACCGATAATGTCTTCTTTGGATTCAAGTCTCATCCATAGTAATCTATTGTTAAAACGCTCAAGGCACTGTTCAGAGATTTTCACGCGAGTGAGTTTTTGATCCGCTGTGAGCAAGCGTGGCACCAATCTTGAGCAAAGCTTTTCATTTGCAATTCTTTATACAAAATATATC
Source organism: Typopeltis vanoorti (assembly GCF_054136105.1). Taxonomy (NCBI): domain Eukaryota; kingdom Metazoa; phylum Arthropoda; class Arachnida; order Uropygi; family Thelyphonidae; genus Typopeltis; species Typopeltis vanoorti. Next base: position 151,217,521 of record NC_143555.1, read on the forward strand.
CCATACGTTCTTTTGAAATGCCTATAGTCTCAGAAATTTTACGTATTTTTACTCGCCGGTCATCCAATATCATGACGTGCAATTGATCAATGATTTCTGGTGTTGTGACACTTTTTTTTTTGGATGTCCTTCACCTGAATCATCTTCAAGGCTCGTATGACCAGGTTTAAACTCGGCAGTCCATTTCTTAATTGTCGAACACGAAGGAGAAAAGTTCGTATAAACTTTATGAACTTCGAATGAATTTCTTTTGGCATTAAATATTCTTTTACAAAAATTTTTTAACAGCACGATATTCAAATTTATCAAATTTATATGGACAGTATAGATAATGACCTGTAATTTTTTATTTCATTCCTGTTATCTCCTTTAAATAGCTGAACAACCGAAGCAGTCTTTAATAGTTCTATAAATTTAGCGTCTTCAAAAGATTTATTAATAATATATGTAAAGAACTTTAACTTATATTTAATGATATTATTTAGTTTTTCGACATTTGTATGGTAACATCCCATTTTTCCCCTTTTTTAATCCGATCACTACTCTTTACCACATCTTCATTTACTGCATATAGATACATGGAATTCTTAATCCACGGAAGGTGACTCACGTACTTTATTCTCTCTGTAGGATCAAAATCACAACTACCATAGTTTGTAAAGTGGTTGTTCATTTCGTTAAGTACATCGGTGATGTCATTGCCCTCTGGGAATTCGCGTATTTTCTGCTTTGTGTTTCCGATTATCATGTTAACCAACCGCCATCTTTACTTTTATCATTCATATAAGAATGAAATTTCGTTAAGAGATACTGTTGTTTTGCCTGCTTTATTTTTTCTTTTAAGTGTTTAGCGAAATGTTTACAGTTATCAGCGTGTGTGAAGATCATTTTCACAGTAACTCTTCGGTGATGTTGCGATTTGCTGCCTGCATATTTAATTATTTTGATAAATTCCTCTTATAACTCTTTGAATCTATCATTTTGAGGCAGTTGATAATGTTTTAAGTAATTCTCAAATTTATTACAATTGGTGCCAGTTTCGAATTTTTTATGACTACCTGCACAACTCATGTCAACACTATTAGCTAATGATAGACTCAACAGTATAGAATGATGGTCTGTTATTTTCTTAAAATAGATTGCAGAAGATATGTCATAGGCCATTTTGTTTCTTATGAATATGTGATCAATACAACTTGTTCGATTCTCACGTTTTGTCATCAATGTTTGCAAGAAATCCATGTGCAGATAATGTATTTTTATATTCTTCAATTTTGCTATTATTCTTATATATATCCAAATTCATATCCCCACTAGTATGATATTATCCTGTTTTAAGGTCTTTAGAACATTATTTAACAATGAACTTGGCCATTGTATGCACGGTATATATCAAATATAAGTATATTCATTGCTGTGTCATAAATCGTTACAGTTTCAGCACTATGCGTATTTGATTCCAGTTTATTAAAATTAAAAGAATTTTTCCTAGGGTAAGAATTAATCCGCTGGAACGATTCTAATCATGGCAGTCATGATAAGTGTCGTAATTAACCAGAGAATAACGATCAGTTTCAAGCTGTTTGATCCATATTTCATTTAAGACTAATGAATCTATATATGATTCGATCTATGTGAAAAGTAACATTAAATTATCAAAAGTTGTCCTTAACCACCTGATATTTACATGCTATAAGTTCGCGTTCTTGGATGAATTGGAAGTCAAGAAACGTTTTTACAGAGGTTAGGTTATATAGTTTTTTCAGTGAACAGTTACACCAAGAGTTAAGTTATTCAAGTGCTCTCTTAAGTCCATTTAGGTCTTTATTGTTCCTGTTATTCGTAGGTGACATTTTGATTTACTGCTTTCTTAGTGTTAGTTGAGGTCGTCAGGTGTTTTATCCGTATCACTTTTGTGTTGGCGTCCTTTCTCATGGACAATTTACCATCTCTTACCCATACATACTTGACTGAACCACTTGCCCTCTTTTGTTTTGCTTCATAAAGAAGTTGCTTATTAAGTTTGGTCAAGTGGTCGTTTATATATACGAACATCGTTTTTAACTGTTCAACAAACTGTTGAGTTGTAATTTTGTTGAGTTTTCTTCTCTCCGTCATCCAGTTATTTTTAATATTCTTGCTAATTGGATAACAACTGGTTTGATGTTTGTTTTTCTGCTGGTGGGTATTCTGTGGGCATGTACGATGTCTTTCCTGTTAATTCCAAGTAGATTCACCAATTTTTCAGTTATATTATGCGTATTTTTATTACGAGCTTCTGATAAACCGTTTATTTCAATATTGTTCAATCTGGAGAACTGCTGAATTTCATTAACTTCCCATTCCAATTCGTTCATTTGAGCTTTCAGTGTTTTATTTTCGTTTGTTATTTCTGCCTTTTTAGTGCGCACATCCTTGATTAGTTTTTCATTGCATTCGGCTTTATTTATTAAATCTTGAATACATGCAAAGCTATACAGCTTTTCAGCGATGACTTCCAAATACTTCATTTAACCTTCAAGTAATTATTCGAATTCTCTTCGTATCGCGGAGATATCTCCTTTAACTTCTACTTCAATAACAAATAATTCCCTGTCATATATATTTAATGCTTTAATTGAACCATCTCTGCTATTTCGTATCATTTTTTTGGAGTGATTATGAATAATGAAAGGTTATACGACAATATGTTTAGAGGCAGCTTGCGTTATTGCCAGTCTAATACCGATCTGTCTAAACATAGAATAATTCTGTCATGTGTTAAAAGATTTTCGGAAGATACAACGGAAATGCCACATTGATCCAAACCGCTACGAACCTCACTTCAATAAGTTGCCTCACTCACTGAAGAAAAACACTTATAAAGGAGAAGCAACGCTTAAAAAGGTGAAGAATAACCGGATATATACACTTAATGACACAGGAGTTGGAGCAGAAAGTGTGAGTATATTAAATTTTTCGAATCACGCGCAGATTTGCTTGGTAACAATTAACAGAATGAAAGACAAACTGCTGAGCTAAGCAAATTTTATTTGAAGGAAGCTCATTTCTTGAAAGAATGAAGTTGCAAACTTGGATTTCCCGTAATGTCTCAAAGACATCATTTTGATGATTTGACGAGCCGAAAAATGATTGGAGAAAGCTTGAAGAGGGCCGCAGAATTACTAATATTGCCAGAGAGTTTGGAATCTCACACAGCGTTGTATCCAATCTCTAGGAAGAGTTTCAAACCAATGGAATGTGTTCAACACGTTTGCTAAGAACTCACCCTCGCGGAGCATGAAGACAGATTTTTATTATAACTGCAAAACATAATCGAGGAATCACGGCAGGTCAGTTTGCAAGTTGGTTCCATTCAAGCACAGATATGCACATATCTCGCCAAACTAGACAAGACGTTTGCGACAAGTAGGCCTATACACCGGAATGCCTGTAGTGTGCGTCCATTTAGCTCATCATAGGGCACTTGTTCAGTGGTGTTGTACCCATAAAACTTGGACAACACGCCAATGGGCTATTATAATCTTTACAGATGTGAGTGGTTTCAGTCTTTTCTTCGATTCTAGACGACACTTGAACTGGCATGACAGTGTACAGCTTACTATCGCGAGAATTCATTTGAAAGGGTTAGATACAGTGGTGCTGGGATCATGGTGTGAAGGAGCATTATGCTTAATGCACGCACCGCGCTACAAGTGCTGGAAAAAGGGACTATGTCTGGTGAACGATTTTGTAACGAAGTTCTTCAACGTCATGTTCGATTGTTCCGTGATACTGTAGGCGAAGTATTCATTTTATGGATGACAATGCCACAACACACGAGGAACGAATATACTTCTGGAGACCAAGGATATTAATACAACTGAGTGGCCAGCATGCTACCCAGCTCTTAACCCCATGATGTATGTTTGGGATGCAATAGGGAGATGCATTGCTACTCGAAATTCCACTCCAGTAAAAAAACAAGGCCTTATCTTTGCTCTTAAGGAGCAGTGGGCCAGTTTGCCTGAAGAACTCCTGAGTCACTCGATATTAAGCCTGGCAAGTCGTAGTGAGAGCTACATCGCACTTCAGGATGGACATATTCTAAATTGAAAAGTCTCTCCACATAGTTTTCTTTAAGCACTATACATTCATTCCTTAACTTACTCCTTTGGAAATTTGTAACTTTTGCCAAAAACGCATTTCAATTTAATTCGTAGTAAATTTATAACCCCTATGTTGTGTCAGATAATTAATTAGTATGCTGGAAATAAACGGTCCACATTTCCCTGTGGACATGAAAAAGCTTTCCATGCACAGATACAAATGTTGTTCTTTCTTAGCTTTGCACAACAGCGTACTGCATTACACAAGTCAGCTGTTTCATATTGCATTGCCTCTGTTCAAACAGCCAAGCAGAACAACTAGTTAGGGTTTATTCATTTACGTATTCCATGGAATTAGAAGTCAAAAACTCTCATCAAAAGACCGCAACAGTTTACAATCAGGGTGCTCATATTAAATCAACATTTATGTGAACACCGCTGACACAGCATAATTTGATGTTAACAACTTTGCAGGACTTTATTAACAACATAACCAGACTATGAAGTTAACTGTTCCAATATAAAATATATATTGAACTTGAGATAATTTTACACTGCAGCAAGCTAAAGCATGCCCGCACACTATGCAACAATACGAAGTTAAATTAGCATTCATTATTTTTGGTAGACTATCTCCAAAATATGAAATTTGAATTATTTTTATCACGACACAGCATCCACATTATTAATCATACATGTGCTTGCTACATCTGATTACACACTCATTGTAAACATCGGTAAAGCGCGAAAAATATCATTAGGAAAGTGATAAACAAAAATCTTAATTATTTCCCTTTAACAACACAACATAAACAACCGCTAAATCAATTTCACCTGATACAAATACTTAAAAATCCCACATCGCGAAAATCTCAACTAAACTATTGCATAGAAGGCGCTTTCCAAAAAATAAATGAACTGTATAATTCACAATTTTTTGTAGCAGCGCCCTCTATAAGGCAGTATTTTAAAGAGAAAACTCTGGCACATGTACCGTGCTATACTGTGATATAATACATTCTTTTCAAACTCTTTCATTTTCCCTTGAATAATATTCATTATTAGTCTACAATTCACCTCTGAAACCCGCTGAACGTTTCATTTTTCTAGTGAAAAATATTCCATCTACACTAATGTTCAGTACTTTCGTCAAAACACTAAACAATGTCACCAATGGAGACTCACGTTAATGTGTAATAAACACGTGCTCTTTCTAAACGTTTTTCAAGTCCTACCCACTTATTAATCTGAGATTTAGAAATCGCAGGAACCCTTAAGTAGGGCTTGTAAAAGAAGGTTAGTAGCTTTTAACTAGGGCAAAGGTATTTAACTATTTTGATGAACATCCTTGCATCAAACAAGAAAACATGGAGCCAGAAAAAGTATCTCTGAATGATGATGACTTCGCTGTTTTAATGAGAATTGATAGAAAAGAAAACAGTAAAAAATTGTAATCTTTTCCACAACACCTCTGAGGTAGAGAATTAAGTGCGCTTGTTTTAACGTGGTATCCCAGCTAGGCCTAATCCACGAGTTGATAAATGATAAATAAGTGTAAAAGTTTCATGGTGTAACCATTCACTTAGTCTAACTCGACCATGACCTTTGCTATATAATGTGAGAAATTTACTCAAACATGACCCTCCATTGGTAAACCTATGCCGTTAATTGAAGAGCAGAAAATCTCCGTTAAATCTGTTTCTGTAAGTGCTTTTACCAACTCTTTCATAATCTTCATCACCCCCTCCAAGGATACTGATATGTCGATTATCAGACACATCGATATTTGTACCATCCTTGTCAATTGGATTATTATTATTATTGTTATATATATATATGGCTACACAGTGTCTTGTGTAGCCATACAAACAGGCATACGGTGATATCACTGCTCCCGTTTTTTATAGTTTTAAAGTGATTCTAATTACTGTTTTTAATTTGTAAGTGTTCCCAAATGATTCTACTTATCAGGCCAAAGACAATTATATAAAAGTTACCGAAATCGGCTAATAAGAAGCCAAATTTTGAAGTGCTGCAAAGTGAACAGGGAGGATTGTGGTCAACAACGAGCGAAGAACAAAGGACGTCGCCATCTTTACAATCACATTACGGTTGCTCAAGGTAAGAAAGGTGAGATATGAAGTGCATCAAATGTCTGAAGGATTTATAGTACGATGGAAATCATATAACCTGTGGGAAATGCTGTGCCGGTCTTTCAGAAACAGCCTAGCAACGTAAATCTAATGCAACACAGGGAGAACAAAGAAACGCACTTAAGGCAGTGTCACCTACCGCACAGCCGATTATACCGGAGACAAAATCAGATGATGAACTGAACAGACAAAAATACAGGGGAGTTCTATAATTGGAACTCCTTACATATATTAATAGAAAACGGTCTAGAGATTATAAAAGCCAGCTTAGTAGATCTTGTCCAAGAACTCCCTTTGATAAACAGAATGAACAAATGAAAAAAAAATTAAGGAATATGAGGATTTGGTCAAACATAATAATTTAGCAGTAAAAGAAGTCTTGCAAATGGTCAAAGACATAAAACTCGGCATAAACTCATTAACTGAGAGGCAACACAATTTGATTAAAGAGACATCCGTACTCTATCAAGAACTTGATTCTCTAAAACTACAATACGAACGTTTAAATCAGCAACAACATAAAGATCTTGTTATAAACGGTCTTCCTGAAACTGCACCTACAGAAAACCTCAGAGACATAGTTTTAAAATTAGGCCATGCAATCGACATCCCTTTACAGATAATGTATATCGGATTCCCAAGAAGAGCAGAAAACAATGCTTGCCACGACCCGCAATAGTCATAGTTCGTCTTACAAGCAAGTCCACAAGAGATAATCTCTTAAAAGCCAGCAGATAGAAAAAAACAGTTGCCAAGGACTTGAACGCATTGCAAGACAACACACCAATCTACCTATATGAATATTTAACACCATTCAACCAGAATCTGTTATACCAAACAAGAAAAGCAAAAACAGAAAAATTACCAATTTTTGTGAATCAGAGATGCCAAGATATTCTTGAGGAAGTCACAAACTTCAAAACCGATACAAATTAAAAGCTCAGAAGACTTCTTTGTTGCCACAGTGAAAAAAAGTCTGCTAATTAGTTCAAAAAAGAAGACCACTATAAAAATGAATGTCAACCACCAAGACAGATGCAACACCAGAATATATCGACAATTTCACCTTGATCAGACCTCTGAGATCATTGATTTGACCTCTCAAACATCAGCCTGCATCCAACACAGCAATCGAATTAATAAAAGTTATCTAACCAGTGTTATCCTCAAATAAGCTTACTAAAAAGCTTCGTGGATTGTATGTGGATTACAAGTATAGATAGTATATAAAGATAGTATAGATATTGATCTGTATAGAAGTATAGAAGATAGTATAGAAGCTGTGGAAAAGGTGCAAAGAAGAGTTACAAAGAATATATCCGGATTATGGGATTTAGATTATGGGGACAAATTGCGAGTATGTGGATTACAGATTCTGCTTAACAGGAGAAAGACGGGTGATATGATAGATGTCTCTAAACATTTGAATGGTGTTATAGCATTTCAAATGATGAAATTCTTCGTTATGTGGAAGGCGGGGAGAGAACACGGGGGTATCCATGGAAGTTAAGGTTGTTCTCAGTCAAGGAAGGGGTAAGAGCTATTATTCCACTCATTGTCTGCACTCCCAGATAGCAATGAGTGAGTGGAATAATTTGCTCTTAGGGGGTGGTAGTGAGTGCATCTAGTGTAAATGAATTCAAGGGAAGGTATGATAGCAGGGTTAGGTAATTTACAGCCTCCCAGGGTCGATGAGTCCTTGACTCCCTGGAGGTCTCAGATAATAATAATATCATCAGCTGGTTGACTCACTGGATTTTTGAATTTAATTCATTTTGTCTTATCAGAATTTAGGTGCATGTGGTGTTGGATAAGCCACTCATCAAGCAGATTTATGTCATGCTGCATATTTGTTTGGGCTATGCTTGTTATTATGTATCCATTCAGATGGATACTGCTTTCGTATTCATAAGGATTGATATTAACGCTGTATCGTGTGCATATTGGAAGATCTTGCCTTTGAGACGTAACTGGTTAATTTCGTTCATATAGATATTGAATAGAATTGGGGGAGAAAACAGCGCCCTGTGGCGCTCCTTAGGTTACTGGTAACTCTCTTTAACCGAACCAATGCTTGCGATTTCTCTTCTATTTCAAAGGTAGTTTCATACCACTTCTATCCTTAGTCGTGGATTTGGTCTCACATCAGACCAAATCCACGACTTTTTTAGATGAAAATTTTTCATCCCTCTGAAAAATTTGTTCATAAGGTTCAGTGACTATATAAAAGAATTAAAATCAACACTATATATAATTATATATATATATATATATATATATATATATATCGAAAATCAACGAATCGGAAACAAAACTGCAAGTACTGTTCAGTTGTCACATGAGCGCTGGAGTCTGTGGCATATTTTATGAAACTCCCGTGAAAAACATTCGAGCTGTTAAGTGCAATCCTCCATAACACCAGCATAAATCATTTAACAGAATAATTGTATACTTTACTTAGTTGTGAAATTATACAGTTAAGCGATTAAAATTAAAATGATTGCTTTTCAGTTTTCTATTACGATCTGCTGAAATAATTTAGAAAATGCAGTTTGGAACTTTTGCGATGGAATAAACGAGCTCCCCTTTTTCCATTATAAATTTGAACAGATATGAACCTCACTACGGAAGTTACGTAAAGGACACGTGACCTAATAGGCATCCTGGAAAAGACCAAAAAGCTTTGTAAGAACTTATATTTTCAAGGGAATTGTACAACCCGAACAACACACGGTAAAGAAAATAAAGTGAAACAAAGAATTCCGTAAACTAATAACCGGGATGCCAACAACCCTTCCAGACGAACTAATGCTATCCACGAATGTTAGCAAAATCTGAAACGGAATTAAAACATTTCTTGTGAGATGAGATTTATGTGGCTGATCTAATTGCTGTTGTGATCTCCAGTGAATTCCTTGAGTTGTAAGTAGGGAGCAGAAACCATCTTCTGCTTTCCATATTTCGACAGAATTTTGAAACCTTCCCGGTCAAAATAATCAAGGCAGAGCCTCTCCACACACTCATCGGCCCTTTCCAAAGAGTAACTTCACTCAAATCCAATATTATATCAATTTTCATCTTCGAATAATCATGTTAGGGATATAATTATCTAATGCAGTGCCCTCCACTACTATTCTTCATTTACCAGACTCTGTGAAGCACAGTCGCTCGAAATGTTTAGGAATTCCATGTAAAATATGTAATTGGTGTATTATAACTAGAGTAAATCATTGACAGTTAAATCGTCTCATCTGTGAAGAGGATCTCTCAGTTTGTGTTGTTCGCGCACCGCTGGAGAACCACCTCTAGTGGTTGAAAATATTAAAATATTCCAAACTTCTCCAATTGGTTTTGAGGAGAGCAGAGAAATCTCACATATTTCAGTATCTGCGGGACTAACCCGTGTGTGAGGAATCATTTGCATGTGGATTTCATTTAATTATTTGTTAAACATGGGTCGAACCAGTGACATATTGGAAGCTAAGAAGTTTCGTATGGTGTCTTTGCACAAAGAAGGTCAAACTCGATAGATTTTAGCTAAGGAATTGAAATGTTCTTAAGCAACGGTGAGTAGAGTATTGAGGTAGTATTCTAATAGCCGGGGTTTTCAAAATAATCGCTGCAATAGCGATCGAAAACTACATCAAGAGATGAGAGGAGATTGAAGAATATCGTGAAGAAAAATCGCTTCCGAAGTGAAAGATGTTTTCACAGAAGGTGGAAAGGAGTAGGTGTGAATGTGTATGAATCGACGACGTTGACACGACTTCCCAAATTGGATTTTAAATCAGGTGTGTCTAAGACGAAGACACTTATGACTTCCAAGCAAAAGGCAGCACATGTGCGATGGTTTAAGCAAAGACGGTTGTGGGGTCAAGAAGACTGGAAAGAAGTATTTTTTACATGAATACGTGTTTGACGTCTTCAGCAAGAAGAATTTGATAAAAAATGCATGCAACGTTCGGTGAAATTTGCAACATCTGTCATGGGACGGGCTTGTATGACCGCAGAGGATCCACGTAGGCTGTGTTGCGTACGAAAGAGTCAATTCCAAAGTGTAAATTCTTCAGCACTTCATGTTACCGGCATCAGAAAATTTATGTGATGGTGATTTCCTTTTTCAGCAAGATTCAGCTTCTTATCACACTTCATACCACTTCTGGAATTGCCCAAAGAAACGCAACTGAATGTAATTGCTAAGCAGGCAAACTTCTCAGATTTAAATCCCATTCAGAAGTTGTGGGGAATTATGAAGAAACTGAAGAAACGTCTTCAAGAAGTTGCCCCAAAAGACAAAATGAACTTGTTTCTAGTCTGCAGACAATATGGGCATGTTTTGAAAACAACAACAAAAAAAAAAAAAGACTGAGAACCGCTGGTAAATAATATGCCCAATCTTTTACGGAACAGTCATAAAAGCTAAGGGGGATGCAACAAAGTACTAATTATCATGTTTCCCTTTCACTGTAATTTTTGTGGATTTATTTTCATGCTATTCTAATATGAATATTTGGTCCGCGTGGTTAGCCAAGTGGCTGTGCGCTTCGCACCATATTCCTGAGAAAGGAGTGTCCTAAGTTCGATTCCCGTCGATAACGTGAGGAGCTCATGGATCTTTCCTCAGCCATAGCGAAGTTAGCCGATCTTGGGTGTGGACAATGGGATTTTTTTCCTCAGTTTATCCTGGGGTTTTTCATCCCACAAAGCAGACAAACCGGCCTTGAGAACTCACCACTACAGGACATAGGATACACAGCTGAGTAAGGCTGACCACCTTATCCTGTGAACGGCTTGAAGTCCGATGATTAATAAATTCTCGACACCGCAAGGTAAAAGAAGGCAAAAGGAAGAAGAGATGAGATTATTCTAATATTTTGAACCACGTTAAAAATTGTTCTAATTTTGTGAATGTTTTTAAATAACAGTTTTCTTACAATTATTTATTTCATTCTTATGTGTTTACATGGTTATGTAATCTACTAAGTACATAGATTTAATCGATGTAATTCATATTTGGTAATAATTATTTTCTATGCAATAAATTACAATTGGAAGTCATTCACGCTTTGAACTTATAGAACTTCTTTATTTTGAAGAAGTTCAATAAGTTCTACCTCAACTCCGTTCAATTCTAATCCACTTCAAAGAAAAGCATCACCATCTTCAGTTTCCAGGTGTCTACAGAATCATATGCGACTTGGGAAACCATATATTACGGTCAAACTGAAACGTCTATCTATCTTCGTCTTGAAGACCACTAGAGATACATCTCATACAATAGAACCAGGGCCACCGCCCTCACCAGCCTCGTCTTGTTCTCAGTTAACTGCAATGACGAAGACCGCCAACATCAAACAGACTGAAAAGCAACATCCAACATCCATGAATGTTACGATGAATTAGAACGTTGTATCCTGGAAACAAAATAAACAATGCTTGACTCTTGCCACATGAACAGCTATCTCAGTTACAGTCTACCAGAGTCTCATAGCTTTGCTATTCGGTACTGGTGAACTCGTTAAGTTATACGCGCATATGTACATAAGAATAGAACTGCAGCTCGGATTCCAATTCAAACATAACTACAGTTTCTAATGCGCTGTTGTTGTAATAGGGCAATGTTTTTTACATTGCACCATTACAACAACAGAGCGTTATATATATTCGTGTATATATATATATATATATGGATATATATATTGTTATTAGGATTGACTCGGGATGTATACATTTATAAAATTAATATTTAACTGACTAGAACCCGAGAAAGTATAACACAAAAAACTTTAATAAATCACGTCTAATTTCTAGTTTCATCGGTGTCCCGACTTCTTCAGGTGAGTAAGAAATAATACAAACTTATAAAACTAACAAAGTAAAAATCATGCACTTTCCAGCTTAATAAAACGAAGAAGAATAGTAACAGTCATATTTGAATTGGTGACCGCGTGCTATTGTTAGCATGAGTTGAATGTGTGATATATATATATATATATATATATATATAAGTACTTGGCAGGGTGACCACCTGGGAACCCTGGGTGTTGCTGGCATTAATTAAGAGCCTATGTATCTCAGTAGAAGTGGCGTTTGCACACCACGACACTTGACTGCAAGAAGAAAGGCTTCTCGAATCTAGTCGGCGATCAGAGAAAATTTTTCTAAGCCTTTTTTCGACTGGTTCCTGAGTTAGTCGATCTCTGGCACGGGAAAGTTGGTTTTTTTCTCCCAGAAAATCGTGTTTTTCGTCCCGTTAATTCAAGAAAATCGACCGTAGAACCCACATTAATTTAAACATTAAGTATATTGTATTACCCGGGGCAGAGCTGACTACTACCGGGTGCGTCCCCAGGTGGCGGATCGGGGAACAGCCTTCAGATATGAAGGTTAGCTGTGATATAAGCAGAGCAATCTGGCGAATAAGCAGCCGTGGACCAACAGCGACTGAGCTATCAGGGCGTGGGGGAGCAGAAGTGGTAACTCTGTCTCACTTAAAACCTCACAAAGCCCAATGACAACTCGGTGACATGGCGAGTAGTGCCGCCATTAAATAAGTACCTACTGGGGGTCACCGCCCCTGACATTGGGAAGCAGCATTGTCAGTACTGACACAAGGTTGAAGCCAAATGATGACGGAAAAGCTTGTGATCAGAGATTTGCAGATGGCAATATGATTATATTGTGTACGTCTGTAATACTGCGGAGCAGAAAGCAAATGGAGAAACTACTGCTCTACCTTATCTCCAGAACAACCACCATGGCGAGCAAACCCTTACAATTGGCCCCAAGTTCCCGGCGTCCCTTAAATGGGACAGAGGTGCGAAGAATCTCCGGGCTCAAAATGGTGTCCACTTTTAAAATTGCAACTTGGAATGTCAGAACTCTGTATGAAGCTGGCAAATTAAGAAATGCCACAAGAGAAATGAAGAGGCTGGGCATCCGGATTTTGGGAATTTGCGAGACAAGATGGCCAGGATCTGGAAAGTGTCAACAAGATAATATGACAATGTATTACTGTGGGAATGATGAGAACAAACATCGACATGGTGTAGCTGTAATAGTAGATGAAGAAATCAATAAATTAGTAATAAATTGGATTCCATTTTCTGAAAGGATAATGCTGTTACAACTTAAGGGAAACCCCGTTAACATAAATATCATCCAAGGTTATGCACCCACAGCTGACAAAAGTGAAGATGTTGAAGAGTTTTATGAACACCTAAAAGAGATTAAAAACCTAACAAAGAAACATGATATAAACATAGTGATAGGTGACTTCAATGCAAAAGTGGGAAGAGGGGGTGATGGAGAAATTGTTGGCGAACATGGCTTAGGCACCAGAAATGACAGAGGAGATCGCCTAGTCCAATTCTGTCAGGAAGAAGATCTAACAATAGCAAATACCTGGTTTAAACTTCCACCCAGAAGACTGTACACTTGGAAATCGCCTCAAGATAACCAACAGAATATTGTCAGAAATCAAATTGATTATATACTGATAAATAAAAGATTCCACAGTAGTATAAAGAGTGCAAAGACTTATCCTGGAGCAGATATCTCATCAGACCACAATCCCATAGTTGCAGAAATACGTCTTAGATTAAAATCAGCTAAAAAATCACAAAAGAAGAAAAAGAAAATTGATGTAGAAAAACTGAAAGACCTGAACATAAATAAAAATGCCAAGACACAGCTTAACCTGCGATTACAACAGATTAACATAGAAGAAAATAAAAGTGTGGAATCTCTTCGGAATAGCTTAAAGAATGCCATTGTAACAACAAGTATTGAAGAAGTAGGTTATGTGAATAATATAAAACAACAGGAATGGATGACAAATGAGATTCTTTCTCTTATTGATACAAGAAGAATGTATAAAAACAAAGACCTAGCCAGGTATACAGAAACACATAACATCATCAAGAAAAAAATAAAAGAAGCCAAGGAAAATTGGATGAAAAATTTATGTACTGAAATTGAACTGCTTCAGAAGAAACATGATAATTTCAATCTGTATAAGAAAATCAACGAAATTTCCGGAAAACTGAGGAAAAAGCAAATAGTGTCTCTAAGAGACGAAAATGGAAAAATAGTTCTAGAAGAAGAGAATAAAGCACAGATTTGGATAAAATATGTAACAGAACTTTTCAATGATACTAGACAGAAGCCTATAAATATAAAAGATAACATTCAAGGACCAGCAATCATGAAATGCGAAATAGAGAATGCTATACAAACAAGTAAAACAGGAAAAGCCAGTGGACCAGATGGTGTGCAAACAGAATTTTTAAAATTAATCGAACCAGGTAACATCAAACTTCTTGAAAAACTATTTAATGAAATATATGAAAGTGATGAATTTCCATCAGATTGGCTCAAATCTACATTTATCACTATCCCAAAGAAATCCAAAGCGAATTCCTGTGGTGACTTCAGACTTATTAGTCTAATGAGCCAAACATTAAAAATATTTTTGAAAGTAATTCAGAATCGCATTTATAGAAAAAGTGAAGAAACTCTAAGTGAAACACAATTCGGCTTTCGGAATGGTTTTGGTACTAGAGAGGCCCTTTTCTGTACCCAAATATTGATACAAAAATGCATAGAAAAACAGAAATCTGTCTTTATGTGTTTCATAGATTTTGAAAAAGCATTCGACAAAGTCAGACACACTAACTTAATAGAAATCCTTCAACAAATAAGGCTAGACGAACAAGACATAAGACTAATAACAAATCTGTATTGGAATCAGTCAGCTACCGTTCAATTAGACAACATTACCACCAGTGATATTAACATCAAAAGAGGAGTGAGACAAGGATGTGTGCTCTCACCACTCCTGTTCAACATATATGCAGAGGTAATCTTTAAAAAAGCATTGGAAGAATGTCCAGAGGGAATCACAATAAATGGAAAGATTGTTAACAACCTACGATATGCAGATGACACCGTGCTAATTGCAGATAACATTATGGATCTCCAAAAACTCATTGACAGAGTATACATAGAAAGCCAAAGAATGGGAATAAATATAAACATCAACAAGACAAAATACATGATCATCAGCAAACATCCAGCCTCATCAATGAAACTGACACTCAATGGGAAAAATATTGATCAAGTGTCAAGATATAAATATCTTGGTTGCTGGCTTAATGAACGGTGGGATCCAGAAATAGATATAAAGACAAGGATTGAAGTTGCACGGCAGTCCTTCATGAAAATGAGAACGCTATTCTGCAATAAAGACCTAAACCTGGAAGTCAGATGCCGACTGCTGAAATGCTACGTGTGGTCTATTCTGCTCTATGGAGTTGAAACATGGACATTGAAGGCGACAGCCATCAAGAAAATCGAAGCCTTTGAGATGTGGCTATACAGAAGAATGCTAAAGATATCATGGACAGAAAAAATTACCAATGAAGATGTCTTAAAATCCATTGGCAAAGCTAAACATCTTGTACAAATAATCAAGAAACGAAAAACATCATATCTTGGACACATCATGAGAAAAAGAAAATACCAACTTCTACAAACTATTTTGGTAGGAAGAATTGATGGCAAAGGAACTAGAGGAAGAAAAAGAATATCATGGTTTGACAACATCAAGACGTGGACAGGAAAGAGCAGTGCACAACTGCTCAGATTAACACAAGATCGCAGTTTGTTCGCCAAGATTGTCGCTGACCTTCGATAGAAGATAGCACAATAAGAAGATATTGTATTAGGTTTAGGGACCACGAGATGGCAGCACTTGTTGAGCCATTCTCTTCACTGCGTGCTGCTTAATTGGTGATAACCTTGGGCCAGCTATCCCTGATTGGCTGCCAGTGGAGATTGAACCACCCACTCAGTCTCCAAAAGTTAGGGCTGAAACGGCCTCGCCCACTCCCTATACAGGAATAAAAAGGCGTTGTGTGATATTTGATTCCTGATATGTACCCTAAGGGGGTACAGACTTTACTATGAGAGTCCTACAGGATTAAGTTGATTAGATTATTAATAATCTAATCAACTTAAAATCATCTCCTATGAAATCTAATCATCTCCTATAAACAATTTTCTTCTAAATGAGTCTATCGCTTGTCAACATTCCTATATTGTAAGATTGAATATTTCTGGCTTCTACATATGCCCGCTACTGAATTTAAAATCCTTTATGCAGTTGTAGGTAAGCATCACTTATGCATTATGTATGTAAAATGCTTGGTCACCCCATGTTCCGGACAATTATTATAAGATTAATAAATAAACATTGTTTTAAATATTAGCCGATTTAAGGAGACCACACAAGCTCAAACAGGCTATTCAAGAAAGGCAGCCAAATTAGAAGAAATACCAGAATTGAAATACATTTCAACATATCAAATTGCAACAAGTATAACCCATTTTTGTATACAAATAAACTCACGACTGACACATTATTATTTGCAAACGAACACAAACGTTATTAGCTACATCAGGCGACGATTTACAAAGGTCAGTAAAATCGAATTAAATAAAGTTAGAGAAAAAACAAAAAACAAAATTAATATGATAACAAAGGAAGAAAGGAAAATAATGGCTTTGAAAGAGTTAATAAGAGTAAAATAGAGTGATAGATAATAATAATAATAAAAAAGCAAATACTTTGAAATATCTAAGATACGGATTATGACGTGAAGGTAAATATGACACAGAACATCAAATCTTGCTGTAGTGGCATAATAAGCAAATACGAATATAAAACCGGTTAAATATTACATAATAAGATAAATGGGCAGAACATAAATCGATTGGACCACACCTGACTGCAGGAACTACTATATAGATACCATATGAATGGAAAAAAGAATAAATAAAAAGACAGGAAAACGATGTTTGGGGGGACCAGAAAAGAATATCTGGCCTAAAATTCGTGACATGAGGAAGAAGAAGAACAGTCTCATCGGGAACAAAAACTTTCCCCATCAGTGATGTGTAAGGGAACATGAACATCTCAATTTGTTTATGTTATTAACTCGATAGGGAAAAATTGGGACAGAAGCGTATTCATAGTACTAATAAATTTTGCTTGCACACCGCCTTGGGGACGCGTTCCACACCCTACATCTCCATTAAATCGCATCAGTGCTAGTATACCGTGTGAGTTGTACGAAATACGCAAATTGATGTGCTTTTTTGAGCAACTTAAGGTCATAACGAGAAACTGTGTAAGGGAAACTTTTCTAAAGCGAAGTGGTAGGAAGGAGAGAAGTTGGCTTGATAGGTTTAGACCGGGGTACTGAACGAGGGTTCTCAGAAGGTTCCCTTTTGTTTTACAAGCAGGAGAAACGAGCATCCAATTCAATGGAAGAGCTCCCAACGAAATACGAGTAAAAGACGCATGAGATAAAGTTGAAACAATGTGGGCATGAGCTGCTTCCTGCAATAAGTCTGTGTGTGTGTGTGTGTGTGTGTGTGTGTGTGTGTGTGTGTGTGTGTGTGTGTGTGTGTGTGTGTGTGTGTGTGTGTGTGTGTGTGTGTGTGAGAGACAGGTCAAAAAATTTTGTTTTTTATTGCTGTGCCACCCAGAACCCTTAGATTAAGAAAGGAGTTTCTCAATCAAGAAGTGACCTTGCAGATGTACCCACTATTGACCTTCGTTTGCAGTCGTGACTTCAACTATCGTTTATTCCCTCCCACTTAAATTCGAATAATTTATGAGTGGTGCATCGGATTCTTAGACACAGGCAATCAAATTAAAAACAGCAAAAGGTTTATTCATCATGTTTGTTGTCATATAGTGTAAAGAATAATCAGTCATTAGTATTAGAATGTTAAACAAATTAATTTACATACATTTTAAACAAATATGAATATCACAGAAACACCTCTAAAAGAATCATAATCTAGCTTTCTTAAATCATAAAACAAAACTGAAACTTCCGACTTTGACTAAATTACTGAAATAAAGACACTTCAATACTTCTTAAGACATAATTATCAATCAGCACAAGTAGAGAACATTCCTTTCAAAGAAAATCACAAAAAAAAAAAAAAATCAGCTAACGCCTTTTTGTTCCCTATACGGGAACAAAAAGGCGAAGCCGTTTTTAAGCCCTATCCAACTTTTGGAGACTGAGTGGGCAGATCAATCTTCACTGGTAGCCAATCAGAGATAGCTGGCCCAAGGCTATCACTAATTAATCGGCACGCAGTGAAGAAGGCGGCTAATAATTGCCGCAATCTGGTGGTCCCTAAACCTAACACAATAGATTTAATGTCTGAAAATAGTGTGGGTTCAACTGCCGATTTTCTTGAGTTTACGGTACGAAAAACCCGAGTTTCCGGGAGGCAAAACCCGCTAGCCTGTGCCAGAGATCGACTAACTCTGGAACCGGTCGAGAAAAGACTTAGAAAAAGATCCTCTAGTCGGCGACTAGATTCGAACGCCTTTCGTCGTGCGGTCAAGCGCTGTAGAATGCAAACGCCACTCTACTGAGCTTCACCAGATTCCTTAATTCTTAAATTACAGTTAATTTCTCTTCCTCACACACAGTACTTGACAAAAAGGTTACAATACCGTACTTGATGATCCTTTATACTTGTTCCTTCGATTCTTGATTCTTTTTCTTTTAACTATTTCCTTTCCGTAGGTTTTACGGCTGGGATTCCAGCGGTCGTTTGTTGGTCCGCACGTTGCTAGTATATCGAGCCAATGTCAAAAACATTCTTGGCGAAAGGTGATTCTGCATTCGCGTACCACGCTACCGAGTCGCTGAGCTTTCCTATGAGTTGCCTACTATCTGTGTAAAACTTCTGTCCTTTCACCACAGGGCTTGAGACCCGCAACCTTTTCAACTGCTAGGTGGCATCTCCGATTGCTACTACCGGGAGTGAGAGCCGATTTCCCCGCGAACTACTCGTCCAGACGATCGAGAAGAGAAAACCACAAAAAGCCTCATTGGGGGGGGGGGGGGGAGTTCCCTAACTCTTTTATACCAACCCGATACCGGTATTCTCTGTAACCTAAGTTGTTCACCAGTCACGTTTCCATTTGTACACGCGGGTCTCGCTTCCATAGCATCTTCTCCGAACAGCTTAGGTCTCCACGTGCCGTATGCGCGGGAGACCGCTTGGGGCAACCTCTTAATCCGATGGTTTGCCCTTGTACTATGACCCTCTTTTCTCACTTTGTTACATGCGATTTATACAGCAGTTCATTGTGTATCAATCTTAACAAGTAATATGAAATCTACCAAACTTCACTGTCAAATATACAACCTAGTAGAAATTTTTTTACACTGAAATATTCACAATTTTTCTTCTTAATCACTGTATCCTATATTTGTCAGGATACAAAATGAACAACTTGATATCGTTGATGTATTATGCACATTTAAGTAGGACAATATAAATATATTAAAAAAATCAGCTAACGCCTTTTTATTCCACAATATAGAAGGAGTAGGCGAGGCAGTTTTTAGCTCCATCTAACTTTTTGAAGACTGAGTGAGCAGTTCAATCTCCATATAAATAAATAAATAAATAAATATATATATATATTTTTTTTTTGAAGTCACAGTGAATTCACATAGAATTTATTCGTTTCATTATTTTTCTCAGTTATTCTGTTTAAAATATGTACTTAAATTGAAATTTAAAAGTAAAATAGAGAAAAATAACCGATCACTTAGAATTTACATCCAACCATAGTCTGTCTCATTTCCGTTCACTCAACACTTACTAAAGCAAAAAAAAAAAAAAAAAACATAGTCATGAGGTACAGTGCACCTGATATAAATAAATGAATGGACAGAAACCTAAAGGAAGAAGACTCCATAAAGTTTTAAATTATTGGAAGTTTGCAACAAAGAAATTAAAAAAGTATGCCACAGAACTAATATTCATTTGAAATAATAAGAAATAACTATTTATTTGTGCTGGCAAAAGAATTTTCCAATAATAAATTGCTAGCGGATGAATCCAAACCCAAACATAGGATGTCAGACAGGCACGACAACATTGTGTTTCCAATTCAACTCTGTGAAGTAAATGTGAACAGAAATCATTCGAAAAACATAGCTTGACTCCCAGTGTGAATGAAACTAATGAAGAGTTCTAAACGGAGAAATAAAAAGGAACAAAAGTCACTTGATTTTCAGGTTATTTACAGAAATTTTAACATCACCCTTGTGTTTTGTGAGTGTGGTGCTCTGAATATATGGTTATAATTCAAGTATTTCGGAATATCAATTTGCATTCAGAAGAGCCATTCTGGAGAGAATATAAGTTAATCTAAATTATCATTAGAATTTTTATAGACTACATATAAAAAGTTCCTTTGATCCAATAAAATCTCTGTTTATTTAAAAAAAAAATGCCGTTCGATATTTTCATTCAAAAAAGAACTAATTTTTATCTCTAAATGCTGCTACCATCTCTTGACTATAAACTAAAAATTCCCATACTCAATAACAGGAATGAAATACCACAAACCTATATTCGAAAATTCACACTGCCAACTACAGGCAACAAAAGACAAAACGTGACGTCAAATGAGAGATGGTGGCCTCCCAGTGAAATTCCAAACACACCATACTCTGTGTTATCTCTCACCATCATTACCGACACCATTGCAAACACAAACACACTGCGTGATTTCACTGAATCATATGGTCCCCAGTAAATTACGAACACATCAAACTCATAATGTTACGATTCTTTATCTATACCCATCTTGGTTTCTGAGAAACCGAGATTGACATAACATGTTGCAATGTGAAATATCTTTTATAACTACCTTCATTTTAACATTAAATACTATAAAAACTCGAAAATTGATATATGCTCTCTCTTTTATATACCATTTATATAAATGTTATTTTATATGTCATTAATATCTAATTATGTTAAACATTAATAAACATGTCTTTTAAAAAATCGGTTATGTTTTCATCTTATGAAAATATAAGAAAATAAAACATAAGATGAAAACATAACCGATTTTCATCTTATGAAAATATAAGAAAATAAAACATAAGATGAAAACATAACCGATTTTCATCTTATGAAAATATAAGAAAATAAAACATAAGATGAAAACATAACCGATTTTCATCTTATGAAAATCGGTTATGTTTTCATCTTATAAAAAAAGTGAAAAATCTTTTTCACTTTTTTTATAAACTACACATGAAAAAAGTGAAAAAGATTTTTTTTTTTCTTTTGACAGAATCCGATGATGAATGTCATATTCTTTCATGGAAAAAAAAAGGTAGAATGAATATATTCAATGCAGGTATTGCGCATGAGCAGTTACGTTCCCATCTGTTTGGCTGAGTGGTTAATGTATTGTGCTATCCAATCTAACAGACTGCAATTTCGAATGCAACACGAGCACAGATGTTCGGGATTGACTTTATGCAGGTGATGAATTTCTTCACCCGGTTTTTGACCATCTCCCAGTTTAATGGATAGTTGAATTGATTTGAAAACGTTCCGCTTTTGATCTCTAGAACATAGTTCAAGACTATGTAAAACAGCATACACAAGGGACTAATGTACCTTTTGTTTTATGCATCTTCCCAATGAAAGAATAATTTCAAAAATCAGAAACCAATTCCTTTCAAAGCGTCTGTTAAAAATTATTTCTTTTTGCTGTCGACGGAATTTTAAGATAGATGATTGGTTTATTGTTTGGTGCTGTTGTGTTTAATGATGCACAGTAATTTAATGTTCTTACCCTACATTCGTGCTAAACTTTTGTAATATTTATGCAGTATTGTTTTTGTGGTTTGCATTTTAGTGATAGCTTAAGGTTAATTCTACATAAATACAATTGCAATGAAGATTATTCATTAATTAAACTGGCTTGTTTGATCGAAGACGTGTTCATCAATGAATCAAATCGAAAGCTCTACACGAACAAAAAAATTATCTTTAAAATGATCTTATAATCTGGTGATCAAATCAAATGGACGAACACTATTTCTGAATTCAGTTTTCCTTAGCAAAACTATTTCGAGTTCAAAATAGGTAAACATTGAAATTTTCGATCGTATCCAGTGTATCACGTTTTTGCACCAATCTCCTTAAAGTACAAAGGGTTGCACTAATAGAATTATGATAGAAATTCGTTTCGTTGCAGAATAATGCCATAATTGGAATAAAGTTGCAATCTTGTCAAGTTCGAAATCTCTCATTGCCTAATATTCAGGCTGTGGGTTGTGCTTCAGGCTAATGGCATGTGTTTCAAATGTTTTCTAAGAGATCGCCTCCGAAGGGCGATCAAAAGAGCTGCTGTTCAGGCAGATGTTTGGTTAAAGCAGATATGACACATATGTTCCCCAGAAATTTCCAAACTCATAACGTCCCTATTCCTTATCTCTAACCCTCACCCACAAGGCCATATGTAAACCATTCACTTATCTACATCTCATAACAACACACATCCATGACAGGGACGTCGCTTCCCCATTTACCCTACCCCTGTTTAGTTTAAAGTGTCCCACCAATCACACCACGAATTCTGATTGTATCTTCCTTATCAATTTAAATCAATAACGTCACTTATTTACAACTGACAAATTACATCACTTATCTTACACCGGGATACTGACGTCGCTTCCCCCATTCACCCTACCCCTACTTGGTTTAATGAGCTCCAACAATCACGACATGATTCCTTATCTCTAACTATCACGCACAGTTCTATACGCAAAGAAATGTCAATGACACATATGGTATCATGTGCCATTGATATTTGACATGACACAATGATATTATAATATCATTAGGCGTTAAATTTGTGCGAGAGTGCAGGGTGAGGTCTTCTGTGTGTAGCGTGTGTACAATGTCTAATGTTCTGGAAACATCCACGTCAATGAATAATGAAGCAGCATCCAACGAAGTGAGGATGTCTTCTTGGGATAGAGTTATGCTATTTATTTTATGAAAAAGGTCGTCTATATTGTTTATCATAGGGAACGAGGTTATAAATAATGGTTTTATTAGTTTTGCTACGAATTTTGATAAAGGTGCAGTGGTGTGTTTTTGTAGGAGAGTATTGGTCGTATCGGGGTAACCATCACTGAGAGTTTTGATTTGTCCGAACAATGAGGTGGTACGTGTGATGCAGGGTGTTATCTTTTTCATTGTGGTTTCGTTTTGATTTTTCAGGACGTGTAGGGTGTTGCTGATTTGTTTTATGAAGTCAGGGGTGGGGTCGATTTGGATTTTTTTGGTAGGTGTGTTGGTCGTTTAAGATTTTTTGCCGTGTTAATCGGTTTCGTTTGCGATGACTACTGTATCCCTCTGTCTGCTTTTGTGACGATTATGTTGTAGTTCAAAGGGCTTTTTGTAAGATAGGAATAATGTTGGGATTTATTAGTATTTTACTATTTATCATGTTGTTTATTTTGTGGAATATTTTTTTTTTTTACTAGGGTCATTCTCGAGTTTTGCTTTGGCTTCGATAATGATGTCTTTGTTTTATTTTCGGAATACAGAGTAGCTTAATGGTGGTTTCGTTGGGACGTTGTGATGTGATAAAAGTTGATGATTGAAATTGTTTTGTGTTGGTTGCAAGGTGGTAATATCTGAAGGGTTGGAGGCTGTGTTTGTTGCATTGGGTGTCAGTTAGTGCATGCCATTTTTTTGCGTGTCGAACTTCTATTAATTGCATATAGTCGTTGATGTGCGATTGGTTACTTTACGAAAAAACTCCCCATTCGTTTGGAGGTAGTAAAGTTTACATTTTTTTTTTTTTGTGAATGTTTGAATATGCTTGATGCTTCTTTTTAAATCTGTCATATATACTGTTTTATGAGTGATCTTGAAGCCCGGTAGCAAAATTTTGTTTCCTGCAATTGTGCAGTTGCCAAGTATTGCCGTGAAATTTGGTGCGACGTTGAGATTGTGTCATTTTTAAGGAATGTTATGTGTAGGTTTTGCGCAATGCATGTTGGGATGTTTTCTGGTATGTTTATGAACGTAAAGTTTATGAACACATTTAGCGTGTGTCGAGGGAACATGACGTAGGCTTGTGTTGATGGGTGTGCTAAGTGGATACTAATTTAAAGTGTTTTTTGGGAGGGGGGCGGTAGGGAGGATATGAATAGAGTGGCAACGGTTGACAGGATTGTATGGTTATAAGAACTCGAGAAAATATAGTTACTTTTTCTGGGAAAACTCCGATCTTACTCCTCTTTAAAACTATTATTTTTGTGACAATTTTGCCCGCTTTTGTTTAGAAGTGTCCCTTTTTTAATGTCATTGGCTTTTTTACTCAAGAATTCTTAGGGCACTGCAGATGTAGTGTTAGAGACAAATATATGTAGCATAATAGAAGAAAATTCGCACATACCTTATCTTCCATGTTGTTGCCTGTCTTCTTTTTGTCGTATGCATACTTCTGCTGTTTTTTTTTTGGGGGGGGGGGCTCCATAGTAATTAGTATCAGTTTGAGACCCATATCCCCTTGGCTAAGCAGATATCTTCTGGAGACGAGGGAGAGAGTGGTGAGGGGGAAGCGTTGCATGGATGATCACTGTCAACATTTCATACTTGTTCCATTTCATACCTTTATAGTTGTTCCTTCGATTCTTGAATAATCCCTTTGCGTGAAAGAAAACTTGAATAAGATCAACAGGAAAGCAAACATCAACGACGTATTTGGTGGAAGGGTTGGTTAAGAAAAGGTTCGGAGTGTTGGAAGAATGATGAGGTTTTTCTGGTATTCTCGATAGAAAGAGGAGCTATTTTATGTCCTGGAAGTGAAGGTTTCTTAGGAAGAACCATCGAACAATTTGGATAATCAAGTTGTATTAAATCAAGATTTACGTTTCAAAAGGTATTCAGAAAGGGCAATGTTACGTCTTAATTTTCTAATTATATATCTATATGTTGTATAGTATACCTCTCCTTGGATGTCACGTGGTACTATTGAGAACACAAAGGAATTGCCTCAGGGACGAGTCAATTCCTAGGTGACAAAGCCTCTGAAATTTGTGTCTCTTAAAGTTCTGGGAAAATTTGTTTTTTATTGCTGTGCCACCCAGAACCCTTAGATTAAGAAAGGAGTTTCTCAATCAAGAAGTAACCTTGCAGATGTACTCACTATTGACCTTCGTTTGCAGTCGTGACTTCAACTATCGTTTATTCCCTCCCACTTAAATTCGAATAATTTATGAGTGGTGCATCGGATTCTTAGACACAGGCAATCAAATTAAAAATAGCCAAAGGTTTATTCATCATGTTTGTTGTCATATAGTGTAAAGAATAATCAGTCATTAGTATTAGAATGTTAAACAAATTAATTTACATGCATTTTTAACAAATATGAATATCACAGAAACACCTTCTCTAAAAGAATCATAATCTAGCATTCTTAAATCATAAAACAAAATGGAAACTTCCGACTTTGACTAAATTACTCAAATAAAGACACTTCAATACCTCTTAAGACATAATTATCAATCAGCACATGTAGAGAACATTCCTTTCAAAGAAAATCACAAAAAAAAAAATAATTCAGCTAACGCTTTTTGTTCCCGTATAGGGAGTAAACGAAGCCGTTTTTAAGCCCTATCCAACTTTTGGAGACTGAGTGGGCAGATCAATCTTCACTGGTAGCCAATCAGAGATAGCTGGCCCAAGGCTATCACTAATTAATCGGCACGTAGTGAAGAAGGCGGCTAATAATTGCCGCCATCTGGTGGTCCCTAAACCTAACACAATAGATTTAATGTCTGAAAATAGTGTGGGTTCAACTGCCGATTTTCTTGAGTTTACGGTACGAAAAACCCGAGTTTCCGGGAGGCAAAACCCGCTAGCCTGTGCCAGAGATCGACTAACTCTGGAACCGGTCGAGAAAAGACTTAGAAAAAGTTCCTCTAGTCGGCGACTAGATTCGAACGCCTTTCGTCGTGCGGTCAAGCGCTGTAGAATGCAAACGCCACTCTACTGAGCTTCACCAGATTCCTTAATTCTTAAATTACAGTTAATTTCTCTTCCTCACACACAGTACTTGACAAAAAGGTTACAATACCGTACTTGATGATCCTTTATACTTGTTCCTTCGATTCTTGATTCTTTTTCTTTTAACTATTTCCTTTCCGTAGGTTTTACGGCTGGGATTCCTGCGGTCGTTTGTTGGTCCGCACGTTGCTAGTATATCGAGCCTATGTCAAAAACATTCTTGGCGAAAGGTGATTCTGCATTCGCGTACCACGCTACCGAGTCGCTGAGCTTTCCTATGAGTTGCCTACTATCTGTGTAAAACTTCTGTCCTTTCACCACAGGGCTTGAGACCCGCAACCTTTTCAACTGCTAGGTGGCATCTCCGATTGCTACTACCGGGAGTGAGAGCCGATTTCCCCGCGAACTACTCGTCCAGACGATCGAGAAGAGAAAACCACAAAAAGCTCATGGGGGGGGGGGGGAGTTCCCTAACTGTTTTATACCAACCCCATACCGGTATTCTCTGTAACCTAAGTTGTTCACCAGTCACGTTTTCATTTGTACACGCGGGTTTTGCTTCCATAGCATCTTCTCCGAACAGCTTAGGTCTCCACGTGCCGTATGCGCAGGAGACCGCTTGGGGCAACCTCTTAATCCGATGGTTTTCCCTTGTACTATGACCTGCTTTTCTCACTTTGTTACATGCAATTTATACAGCAGTTCATTGTGTATCAATCTTAACAAGTAATATGAAATCTACCAAACTTCACTGTCAAACATAGAACCTAGTAGAAATTTTTTTACACTGAAATATTCACAATTTTTCTTCTTAATCACTGTATCCTATATTTGTCAAGATATATATAATATATATTAGGATTTAAGCATATCCTTTCGGGGTTTAACTTGTTAAATTGTGACTAAATAAATTCCTAATGAATTTTATTCATTCAAAACTCAACAGTAGGGTACTGGAAAATACCCAGGGGGGTGTTCAGCCGAGGAACCCTTCTGTCTCATTTGGTATGGATAATGGTTTTTGTATGGAAAGACTGGAAGTCGAGTCTCATCTTGGATGTAGCTGTTCAATGTTCCTTTTTTTTTCTCGTAGTATTACAGCGAATCACAAAAGACAATTTTACACATGAAGATGGAAGCAATGATTACTTATGAGTATGTGTTCACTTTGGCACCATACCTTTGACAATTACCTATCACTGGTCGTAAATTTCTAGCTCTCTCTCTCTCTCTCTCTCTCTCTCTCTCTCTCTCTCTCTCTCTCTCTATTCTCATCACTAGGCAGCTTTCGAGGCATAGGAAACTGTTTAACTGTTGAAAAGTTGACTATTAGTCGAGAGATGGCACCACCAGCGAAGTGATCAAATACGACCTCTTAGCACGAAGTCCATTGTCGTGTGAAAGTAGTGATAGTACAGATAAATATTGAGACCTTTTTCATAATAAAAAAAGGCTGTTCTTCGGATAAAGAAACGAAATGATTGGCGTGTTCAATCCATACGTTCGAATAAACTCATTTTGATTATAAAAAATGAGATTATGATCTAACTGTTTATACTGTCATGGCAATTCCCCCCCCCCCATTTTTTTATTTTAATTGAGTAAACACTTCTACTGTGTTTAATGCATTGTTATTATGCAATAAACATTCACATATGTTGCCAACATCATAAATAAATTCCGTTATTTACTGCTCATCCCTTTTGAGAGGGAAAAGGTGTTTAGCAATCCACTACTAGACCATTGACACCTGGTGGTGGTATAGTTAATTCTTTAGCCTGACTTAATGACTTTTATCGCTCGTAGACAGACATTAAAAGTAACAATCTGCCAGTGTAAACGAAAGATTTTATCAGTTTGACCTTTTCAGGCTGATAATCTGACCTCATGGCGGTGAAAGTTCATCACTGCATAGATTTGGACGAACACACACACCACACACACACACACACACACACACACACACTTTCTAGGGCACAGCACACATACACGATGTATTCAGAATATGGAGACAAAAACTAATAATAAATAATAAATAAATAAATACTAAACAAATAATAAAAAATAAATAAACAAATAATAATAAATAAATAATAAACAAATAATAATAAATAAATAATAAACAAATAATAATAAATAAACAAATAATAATAAATACAAATTAAATGATTTCGTTTGCATTTTATACCTTCCAGACTCATGTACAAACAACCGCTAGAGGGCGACTACACGTCAATTATCCGGGTACCTCCATGTTTGTCGTCAAGCAAAGTTACCGTCAATCGACGGTATATTTACATCAATTTAATGATGCAGAAAATTTAGGAATGGTGTATTCTTTTTATTTTGTTTTTTCCTGGAAAAATACGAACTCTTAGCATGAAATCAAACCAGAACTAGTAGCAAACTGAATCCAAGGTAAGTGCGCATTTTTATGTTTATTGTAACGGCAAACATTAATGAAAATAGTTTTGACTAGATTAAGCCTACTTTTTATTGACAAAGCCAAATAATCATAGTGCTAGTTTATGTAGGCAAACACTTTTTTTTCACCGCCCTCTTGTCAAAGAATTAATAAAAAAGGTGTGTGTAAAATATTCAAAACTCTTTTAATAATAATGTTTTGAAATTGTTTTGCGTGCCTCTTTTTAATTTATTAAAATGATTACTGAATGAAATGCAGTTTACAGTTCGATTACGAACAGAACGTTGCAGGACGTCTGCCCTAAATAATGCTTTAGTTGTCTAAGTTGACTAAGAAATCCTAAAAGAAATGTCGAGACCAGTTTATTTTGTAAAAGTGAATTGTTCCTATATAAAGGCAAAATATAAAAGCTTTTCAATGCGAATTAATATATTTTGCATATACCCTCGTTTCTGCTCTAACTCGTATCTCTAGCGCTGGAATTTGCTCATACGCGATAGTTGGTTAAATCCGGGCATAAAATTACCAGAACAGGAAATGATGTTAGCTCTATGCGATTTGTTACGACGTGAGTCTGTTTTGCGCTACTTCCTAACACCAGCCGATTGCGAAACCGCCTATCGACAAATACAGTGACCCACACAAGCATTCACAAAATATCCCCCCCCCCCCCATGCATTTTAACTTCTCTTTCTAACCCCTGTATGCAGTCAGTCAACTTACAACATGGTTGCATTCTGTTGTAAATCGGAAAACACTAGACGAACCATATCGGTATGTTAACTATTAAGATTCCTGAAGATAAACTGTGTGAACCTATTTGGATTAAGTAATTTAATATTATTATTATAACGTAGCATACCCGCCCACTACAACTGACCGTCTCCTTTATTTACTTGATTCCAAGTACGTCACACTAATACTACCAACATACAGCGCCATCTACCGTCCACCACCACTACTAGTATATATTATCTGTAAATTTCGTGTTTCATGGCCGATTTGCCTATATATGGGATGAAAAACCCAAATAATAATAATAGTAATAATATAAAATGCTACTGCTATGTCAGATCAGCTGTTTCACCTTCGGTTAAAGAAAAAAAAACATATAGAGATTCCTCTGGGCACGACAAGAAACTCTTTTCCAATCGAAGGGACCATGGGACTCTTCGTTTAAAGTGAATTAATGTAATATACAAATTATAACATAAATTTCTGTTTACAGTGAGCCGTGATAATGAAACAAAGGTGTGCGGTGCTTATTTTGCACCTACCAGTCGAATACGCAAATGTAAATAGATGGAGCAAGAGTAAATCTTCAAAGCCGCTGAGTTATTAATTGGACAATTCACGAGACCAGCCCAGGAAGGTGGGTAATGGTAATTAAAAATTCTTCAAATGGTAACAAAGCGTTCTGAGGATGGGCCACCAAATGCATAATTTGTGGAAGATTTAGTCTCATCTCCACATGATGACGTGGCAGTAGAAGTGGGCGTCTTTAAAAAATTGTACCTTACGCCCAACTTATTCTGCAGTTTTCCCTTTTCTTTCCTCCATAGATTTTCCTTTAGCCAGCAGTTACTTTTTGCAACCTTCTTCTACTTTGTTATGGATCCCAACCTTCCATGTTGAGATCCATTTTACTGAACTACTGAACTGTCTTTTTAACAGAGACAAATGTCTTCGCCAATATTTTCATTCCGAACTATTTTTAACGGATCGGATCCCTTCACTTGTTCTGCTTGCGTTACAACTTTCTGTGCTTCTAGCTTTATAAGGTCTTCGTCTGAGCACTTTTATGCAATATCTTCCAACAAATGTTCTACGTGTTCAATATTAGCCTCCACTTCACTCCAACTCTTTGATTAAGACAAAGAGGGGTTGGAGTGGACTAAGCAGAGCTCTTTTGGTAAGCTTGCTGATTACAAGAATCCAGCAATGAACGAAAAAGGAAAGCGGATAAGTTTGAAATGCTATAATAAAACGTTTGAAAGACGTACGTGATATAGCGAGAATACGAGGCCTTTCATATATAAAACTAACTGTTATGTATGAAAGAATTTTGGAGCTCAGATTCCTGTAGCTGAATAAATTGCAGAACAGTTTGTTGATTTACTGCATGGAAATTCTGTTGCTTGAGTAGTGAATTCCCCTACTTTCTGTAAAGTACTTTCATAAATCGACCAACCTTATATGATTCTGTCTGATACACAGCGGCTGCACTCCTTCCAATCACTGCTAAAAAGGTGAGTTTAGAACTCGCCACTTTAGAAATACAATAAAAAGCTGATTTTCTCAGTATAGTACTTGTGGTCGGAATATAGAAATAGAGGCTGCAGAACGGTGCTAACTTCATTTTTGTCCCTCTTTTAGCAAAGGAAACAGACATTAAAAATAATAAAAGGACAAGATGTTGGGTTCCCAAATCATTGATTGATAATGTTCGATCTGTTGTTCCTTTTCAACTTACAGGTGATGAAATTAGCCACTTATTAATAGGAACTGTTCAAGAAAATGAAGTTCTGTTAAATGTCATTGATTAGCAATGTTGTTGTCTCCTCTGGCAATTGGTAGATATTTCAAACTCGATCGTGGAAATCATATCTGACAAACAGTGATTGAAGCAGTAGATGCAATAATTAGCTTGGGAACTGCGCAGTCAGCTTCATGATCGACTTCTGTAATAACCAAAGTTGGTGTGCCATTGCTTGCAATACCGAATTGTCCTACATACCTATATCATTCCCTTACATCGCAATTGGCTTTCTGGGTTCAAGTCACTATTTGATGTAATCGTTGGGAAAGTAATACTGGGTAATTTTAATTATGCATTTTTAGCTATACCCATCCTCTTATAATCATTGTTGAAACTTTATAATCAATCCACACTTTGCTACACATATTTAGGATCCTAATTTGGCCACTTCGACCTTCATATATAAATATATGCTCTTTCATCATGCAAAAATAATTAATCAGGCAAACTAAATAAACACAAAAAATCGAAATTACTTATTTTAAAGCAGATGGAAATAACACATCCGCACACAAAATAGCTTCGATCGGACTCCAAATAATAAAATTAATTCAGTTTTTGATTAATAGGTTCGATAGTAATTTGTTCTTAATTTTCGTAATTAACAGTTTTCTATTAATCCAAAATAGTGTAAATAAATAGATATTTTATTTACAAAAAATCTCTTATTTATTTTAATGCAATGACATATCTACGTACAGATATTTCAGATACGAATTTCTGGTTTCATCTCAAACTTATCTAAACTACGACCTTTTGCAGGTGAACCATGGAAGCTCCCAAGCGATTGCAACTTCAACAAATAGATGGCGTTCTCTTTCCAAAGTTTTTTTCGCCCGACTGTTGTCGATCAGCACTGCAATATAAACTCCGTCCTGAAGATGTCTTCGTGGTGACTTTTCCAAAATGTGGTACAACCTGGATGCAAAACATCCTCATCCACTTGTTTCGTAAAGGAGCTCCTCTTGAAAACCCTAAAGATTTCTTCAGAATATCTCCGTTTATAGAAATCGTTGGCGAAGAAGGAGTCAGTAACATGATTCGTCCTGGTGCCATCAAGACTCACCTTCCCTTAGGGAAACTTTCTTTCCATCCAGAAGCAAAATACATCTATGTTGCAAGAAATCCCAAAGATTGCTGCGTATCCTACTTCTATCATTGTAAGCGGAATGCTGGGTATGAATTTTGGAATGGTCATTTCGATGATCTCTTCGAGCTGTTTATGCAAGGGAATGTGGAATACAACAGTTACTTCACCCATGTGTTGGGCGGGTACAAGCACAGTCAACATAGCAACGTTTTCTTCACCACTTTTGAGACCATGAAGAAGGATTGCCGTCAAGTAGTTCTAGATCTTGCCCGGTTTCTTGGGAAAGAATATATCAATCTACTAGAGAAGGATTCTACAGTCCTGGAATGCATTTTGCAACACACAGAGTTCGAAGCAATGAAGAAAGTCATGAATCAAGTGTACTCTTCAACAGATACGACCTTTTCGGAAATGCTGAAAGATCCTTCGGTTCCCGAAGGTAGGAGGTACTACATGAAATATTTAATGGGGTTAAACGTCCCAAAGGACAGGCAGAAAACCGAATTCATTCGTAAAGGTGAAGTTGGGAATTGGAAATCTTTATTTTCTGAAGAGCAGTCCAAGAGAGTTGACGAAAAATTTCTTGAAGAACTTGAAGGGACTGACCTCATTGAACAATGGAAGGAGTGCATGAAGTTTTAACAAACTTCGCTTTTGTCAATAAAAATCAGGAATCTTTATTTGATTATTGTGGAGGATATTGTAGTACAAGTTTGTGTTTATGCAGGTATTACCTTTACGAATAGCATTTATTATTGCGCCTATCAAACAATAATTAATATGATAAAGAAAGCAAGAAGAGAATTATGGTTAAAAAGAGAGAATAAAATATTCATTTACTTGTTTAGTAGACTGAAAACATTACAAGGATGTAAAAGGTAGTCAGTGAATTTCCACAAAATGACATTCTGTTTAATTAGTAGTATTTTAACCCATCAAAGTCATTGTGTTTCATTTTTTACTATTTAAAAAAACCAATGAAGCAAACACAAGCATGAAAAAAAATTATTACTGTATGTCAGGTTTTCCAAATAAATCGCCGACTTGAATTTCATCCTATATAAAACTCTTGAGTAATAAGTAATTTTAATAAAGTGTTTTAACAAAATTACAGAGATCAGGGATTTACAGAACAGACACGACATTGATTATTGCGCGAAATATAAAACAAACCAAACGAATACTTGAAACCCGTGCGCCATTTGGTTAGCTTTGAAACTAATAAAAATCTACAGTAAATTAATTTAATAAAAAATCGAATCTGTTGCGGCCTTCTTAGTGGAAAATCACCTTTTTATTTTGTCGAACTAATTGTTAAACTCCGACTGAAATAATTTACATCACACGAAAAACAGAAATTCAGTAAAGTAAAACAAACCAAAACATCGATATGCTGCCACCTAGTGCGAAACGCTGAAATTACTTTCTGCATTATTTAACAAGCGATATGATTAGAACTTTATTATGGTTTTTAACAGTTCTGGGATTTTTTGTCGAAAAAAAAAGGTCATAAAATTATCTAATTACTGGAAAAAAAATTAGGATACAACAGGTGTTTATTAAGCGTGGTCATTATTTTAAGAAACTTTGATTATTATTTTTATTATTATTACCTTTTATTATTACATTATTATAAGAAACAGAATAAACACATACCATGCTTATTCTGTTTCAATAGTAAATTACTGAAATAAAACGATGCGCATGGTTCTGGTTGACGGGGAAAATGTGATAAATAATGTTCGAAGAACAAGAAAAAACATAAAATATTTGTGCACCTCTGTGTTCATTTGCTAAGAAGACAGAGCATTTTTCGGTTGGAAACATTTCTTTTTTCTCAGAATTAAATGCAAACTACAAGAATACACACAAATAATAGACTGGTCTCCATAGCCCTCTTTCTTTTAGCATTCCACTGTCTTCAAAACATACAACTGAGTAATTTTAAGGTAAATTAGGCAAGTCTGCCAAGAGTGTCGTGAGCTTACTAACTAAAAAAATATTTTAATATTTTAAAATAGAACTTTAATTTTATAGAGTTTTCCCTGGATTGGAAATTAAAAATATCACTCAAGCAATTCAAACACAGAAAAAAAAGTAAACGAAATCGTAGTTGTAGTAGCTACGAACGATTTAACTGGCGATAAGTTCAGTATGAGAGAAAGGACATGAAAGGGTTGTTGGAAGAGGCGAGAGTGAACAGAGAAAAAGTGAAAATTTTTAGTATTTTACCTCGCTATGATAAAAATGAATTACGAAGAAGGGCTATGATGGCAAACCATTCGATGCATAGGCTGTGTAGAAGGTAGACTCTCACGACTCCAAACCTCAGTAAATGACCTAAACATCCTCCCTATATAGGTTTTTCTATCCCTATCTATCCCTAGACATCATTTTTCTAGACCTATCCAAAGTATTTGACAAAATGTGGCATTTCGGACTCCTACACAAACTTATCTCAGCCGGTATCTCACTAAAAATGGTTCATCTAATCCGTTCATATCTTCAGAATAGATCAATACAAGTCAAAATTAATGGTTCTACCTCATCCCAACGCCATATCTTCGCTGGAGTGCCGCAGGGATTCCTACTAGCTCCATTGCTATCTTCCATATGATTCTATATCGGATTGTGCGGGATGTCGGACATCCCTCATAATCCGTTGTCTTCCATCATGCCCCTGTCTGCGAACGATACAGCAATACTAACTAGATATCTCCGACTACATTTCATTACCAGAAAGCTTCAAGAAAACCTTCTGAAGTTGGAGGGTTGGCTCTCCAAATGGAGATTGGAAGTCAACCCCTCAAAAAGCTCAGCCATTCTTTTCTCGAAAAGGCCAATATCTCCTGCAGGAGATGTGTTACTATTCAATACTAAAATTCCCTGACTGACAGAAACAAAAGACCTGGGAGTAATTCTCGACAAAAAGCTAACTTTCAACCAACACATCAAGTCTACGTGCGCGAAGGCATCTAAAGCCATCGCTCAGATCTATCCGCTAATTAATAGAAATAGCAAGCTCAGCAACAGAATCAAATTGCAGCTATACTAGATGACGATTCGTCTCATCACCTACGCCTCTCCAGCCTGGAGTCACACCCCTAATACTAATATTATCAAAATACAACGAGTACAGAACAAGTGCTTGAGAATGATTCTGAACTCTCCATGGTATGTTAGAAACAATCAACTTCATAGAGATACAGATATTCCTTATAATTTCTCCTTCCTACAATCTTTACCAAATAAGTTCTTCCTAAAGACGTCCATACACTCCAATGATCTCGTGAAGCAAGCTGTAGCATACGAGGCTAAGGATATGTTCAAATATAAAAGACCCAGTCATTTTAACTTCTTGCAGCGACGCATAATCTCTATGCCCATTCAGCGCGAGCAAGCTGCTCATAAATTCTACTCACATTATAACCCCAACAGATAGCGGGGAATATGAAAAGCATCTTGCATCACCCCGAAAGATATAAATGTCAATTATCAAGTCAGATCTGCATTATTTCAAAGCTGAAAAAATAAGGCTGTGTATTTGATTTTTATAATTTTTGCATCGCCGAACTGAAGCCTTTTGGCTCTTTATTTCAGTAAATAACAAAAATTATTTAAAATACAGAGCCAATAGGCTTCATTTCGGCGATATGAACATTATTTAAATTATTAAATAATTTAAATAATGTTTACATCGCCGAAATGAAGCCTATTGACTCTTTATTTAAAATAATTTATGGGTGCACCTTTTTAACAACTCGTATAGCAGAGTATATAAGTACTTTTCGCTATAGCCTTATTATTTTGGTCTAGCTACTCACTGATGAGATCTCAATAAAGATCGAAACCGGTCTGGGTAGTGACCTCCCACCATAATGTATAACATCATACATCTCCTAGGAGATGGGTTTTACATTATGGAAAATACTAAGAATAGCGATCAGAACTTTCTCCACCTTTGCTACGAGTTGCAATAGTTTATACTACGTACTTGGACTACGTGCTTTAGCTTACGCTAGTAGTCGCCGATACTTTTATAGTTACTATATTCGGCATGAAACTCTTTGATTTCGATCTTTGAGTTTCATATTCGGTTTTAAAACAATGTGGGATTTAACATTCCCTTAATTTAAACAAAGATTAATTAATTATTACAGTGAATGGAATTTTGTAGAACGCACTGGCATTATTCTGTGTTCTCGATTCTTTGAGGTTCGTCAAAATTGTGAGAATACGTTATACGACCGATGACATCGTAATTCGAAATAAGCTGTTTCTATTTTATAATCTCGTTATGAGAGAGAAATGAGAATTCGGACATGATATTAATGTCTGTATAAGTAATATTTCTGAATTACGAACAGGAGTCTGTTAGAATTTAAGCTTTACAATCCAGAACTCACTTTTATGAACAAGTAGGGTTCTGATATCTTTGTTCATTTGTATGTTGGTTAAACTCACTCCTCGACTTATTTCTATCAAAGAGCAGAATTCCCTTTTCAAGGGAATTCTGCTCTTTGATAGAACTTATTTGATAGGTAACATTTGATACCAGCAGATCTCTTGAGAATACGACATCGATATTTCTGTATGTGAGAAAATTCTTAATTGTGGAATAAATATATATCGAAAATATTAATTCAGTAGCTACGAAGAAGCGAGGTTTCTCTTTCACTAAAGCCAATTGCTTTTCCTCCGAAGGATTATTAATTCTCCACAAATCCCAAAGCCTTGTAACTATTCGAGTATGATTCTGTAAAGTTTGCTCTTGTTAACACTTTGGAACTGCGTCTTTGAGAGCTTCCTAACATACTTGACTAGTTATAGCAATCAGCAATGACGTCTCCCTCTCCTTTTTTTTCCGATCATTCACTCAGACTTTCAGTTTCTGCTGGTTTAATTTTCTTCTACACTGGAAGAGTTATTCTGAGCAACCAAGTGGTATTTTTCACTACTCTTGACGCTACTCATTTGTTCCAAACAGGTAGAATGTCTTATATGTGCATTAACAAATATACGTATTGTAATGGACACTGTTCATCAGATTCGGCATCGGTGAAACTTCAGTTTCTTCTAATTCAGCTAAAATTATTGAAAATTGGTTTTAGCTAAAAGATTGAACAATACCAAATATGTGACAACACGTACGTTCATGTATAACATTCACATGTTCTTTATACGGATATTCATTTATCAGCTACAAAGATGCACAAGGCTTTTAAAATTTCCCAGCTACTCTTATCTTTTTTTAGAATTTATAAATCGCAGGAAATATGAAGTAAGTCGAAGTCAAAGGGAAAGGCGGCATGGGATGTGTACTGGAGCGAAGGTGGATATAAAACTAGATTTATCAACATTTGCGCATCTGACTATAGTGAAAACAGAATGCTTCAAGTGTCTGTACTTAATGCTGACATTTGCTTGTCTAATGGGAATAAATAGAATAGACAGAAAGGGGCAGCTTTACTCTTTTCCACACCACCTCTGAGGTAGAGTATTAGGCGCGCTTTTTTTAACGTGGTATCCCCAGTAGGCCTATTCCACGAATTCATTGATTTAAAAGGTTGATAACAAAAGAGTCGCATATTTCATATAAAGGATTTCGAGTTCTTATTTCTTCCTCCTTTCACGAATCTGCAGCTTGTGCCCTCTTTCAATGTCACCATCGTTTCATCTGTTGCTTTGACCTGTTGGTTTGTAGTTCATCATACACCCCTGTGTATGATGAACTCTTTCCATTTGGTTCTATACTTTTCTATGGTTTCATTATTGGTGATTGCTTTAGTTATTTCAATATGCATTTATTATTTTTTTTAATCTAGTCTTATATACCTTGCTGTTCTTCCCATGTATGCAATTTCTGCTGCAATGATTCTTTCTTTATCTCCTTCTCTTATTGTCTGTGCTTCATCGCCATATAATAATATTGCTTAGGAAAAAATATTACAGATTCGGAACCTCTTTTGTTCCTTTGGTAACTGTTTCTGGTCTTAATGTTTGGGTTATTATTCCATTTACCATACCATTAATTTTGTTGTTGTTTATCTCAAAATCTAACATGACGTCCTCACGGAAATCATTCAATCAGTCATTGAATGATATTTAGTTTTAAGCTGTGTTAGTTCTTCGAGTTAATAAGTCCTTCGAGCACTTGCATTGGAAATCCATGATATCTGCTATACGATCGAGCCAAATCTTAGTTTGCTTCGAATCTTTCTTATGGTATTATCTCTTGGATCGATGAAAGAACTTAGTCTTTGTGTTGCTTCATCATTTGTGATGTAATCTTAGTACGGTATGATTAGGAGACGTCTATCATACCTCTATCAAATGACAGCAACCTCTTTTCATCTTCTTTTAAGAGAGAGTCCCAGTCTCACTTCCATGCAGGGGTATAGGATCAATTTGTGAATGAATAACACGTGATCTATTTACAATTGTAAATTGTAATTTACAATTTATTGTAAATTGTAATTTACAATTTATTGTAAATTACAATATATTTTTTATTTTTATTGCATTATTCTTGTAAATTTCAATATATTATTGTAATTTGCAATATATCCATAGCAGCTTTAATATTTGGAGTTCTATAATTCTTGTTCTACAATCCTATCTTGATATTTCCTCTTTATTAAAGATATTGCTCGGGTATTTAAAGTGCTCATCGTCTACAAGTGTATCCTTGAGTAGGATTTTTCAGCTTCTTCTAAAGTTCTCTCTTTTGCACACAGAAAGAGAGATTTGCTTTGGTTTATTTGGATTTACGGCCGAAGCAGCTCAGGCTCTGAGTTGATTGCAGATCTGAGTCCATTGTACTATATTTGTAAATTGTGTGTGTTAGTTCATCCCCGGAATGGATGAAAAACCATTTTGTGGGATGGAATGAAAAACCCGAGTTTCAGGGAGAAAATACCCTATCCTCCCAGTATGGGATCGGCTAAGTCTTCTTCAGTGGAAACGACCTGAGAAAAGGTTCTTCGCGTACTTCGAACTTGGGTCTGTCTAACCGAAGTGCATCGTTCAAATCTATTGATCTAACTCTGGTCCCGGAGAAATAGATATTTGTCGTTGTTTATGATTTCTGGGTACATAGGTCAAACCATAATTTGAAAGTGTGAACTTTTTTTGTAATGAGTTTTTGAATGTCTAATTTGCTAGGAGATCAGTCCCGTTAGTAGACTTTACTTTTTCTTCATCCTACAGGCCACTCCAATAGCTAAATTCCCTAGAGCCCCATTTAAAAATTATTCAAGAAAGAAGTTAACTAACATTGGTGATAACGTGCACCTCTGTCTCACTCCCAGTTACATTGAAAAGAACTGCTTCGATATATAAATATATTTATTAATTTACGTGGGCTGTTCAATAAGTAATAAGACTAATTTTACTGTGGTGGAACCACTGATCACAATTTTAATTTCTGTGGAATAAACAAATGTTGCTGCCTGTATTAACAAAAGAGGTTGATAGATAGCATATACGGGCTGATGTGCCAGAGTGTCACGTGACTAAACGCAAGTGCTCATCGGCGCGCCTACGAGGCGCGACCAGTCTTCGAAATGGAAGCGTCCTTGGAACAGCGTTATACGATTAAATTTTGTGTGCGTTTGCAAAAATCGGCATCGGACACTTTTAACATGATACGCGAAGCTTTCCACGATGAAGCAATGTCGAGGGCAAGTGTTTTTCGCTGGCATAAAACTTTTAAGGAAGGAAGGCAAAATGTGGAAGATCTTAAACGTAAGGGAAGACCTTCAACGTCCATCACAGAGACAATGATCAACACAGCAGCGATTATCATCAAGCACGTCAAAAGGAAGCGTCCATTGCTGAAGAATGGCTTCTTATTGCACCACGATAATGCAAGGCCACATATTGCTGGTTGTGTAGTGGACGTTTTGCAGAAGAACAACACAGATATCCTACCACACCCTCCATACAGTCCTGATCTCGCACCGTGCGATTTCTGGCTGTTTCCTCAGCTCAAGAAATCACTAAAAGGCCGCCATTTCGAAAGCAACAAAGCATGTGTAAAAGCTGCGGAGGCGGTTTTGAAAGAACTCTCAAAAAACGGACTCTCACATGTGTTTAAGAAGTGGACGCAACGTTGGGACAAATGCATCGAGTCTCATGGTAGTTACTTCGAAAAAGACCATGTAAATGATGACGATTAAAGGTAATCTGTTTTCTGTATAAATATAGTCTTATTACTTATTGAACAGCCTACGTATTTATATTTGCTTGTAATATTTAATTTGATCATTAACAATCCTATACAATTATCGTATTTTTATAAAAAATAAAAATCCATCTTGTAGCACTTAGGAGGGCGCTAGCAGCACTGTTATTACCACAGAGTCATATTGTTACTCGCGCATGTATATGCACGTCATAATGAGATGCGAGCTATTAGCGTAATGCTGTACTGTCCGTCGCGCAGTTCCATTGTTGTTTATATGTAGTTGGCGTCAGTAGTAGAGTGTTCGTTGTGTTTATCGTGTTTACTCCGTCTCTTTAAATATTTGGACATTACAATTAAAGGATTTAATTGTAATGTCCAAAAATTGTAAATCCATTTTTTAATTACAATTAAAGGAATGGATTTTATTTTTAAGTACTTTTGAATTTAGCCTGTGTAGCTCAGTGGATGTGGCGTTTGCATACCATGGCGCTTGGCTGCACGAAGGAAGATTTGGTTTCAAGTCTAGTCGGCGACTAGAGGAAATTTTTCTAAGCCTTTTTTCGACCGGTTCCCGAGTTAGTCGATCTCTGGCACGGGCAAGCGGGTTTTTCGTCCTGTAAACTCAAGAAAATCGACCGTAGAACCCACATTATTTCAGGCATTAAATATATTGTGTTAGGGTTAGGGGCCACGAGATGGCGGCACATTTGAGCCGTCTCTCTTCACTGTGTACCGCTTAATTAATGATAGCCTTGGGCCATCTATCTCTGATTGGTACCAGTGGAGACTGAACTTCCCACTCAGTCTCCAAAAGTTAGATAGGGCTAAATGGCCTGGCCTACTCCCCGTATACGGGAATAAAAAGGCGTTAGCTGATTTTTTTTTTTTTTAATTTTGAATTATACCAAACTGTATAATTTTATCGCTAATAAACAATATTTTTTAATGTTTAATTTTTTTTTATTTTACCGTCATTTTGATATTTTATCCAAACACGTATTACACTGTACTTACAGTGTGAATGTATATTTCGAAAGTTGCAGCACCCCCACGATTTCAAGCCACGAGCCGCCACTGATCTCAACATTTTCTTGTTTCTTATATAACTCTGAATAGTGCCTTGTTCATCTCTCTCTCTCTCTATTTCTTGGTCTCTATTTCTTCTTAATACTTCTTATCATCTTGTATACTTCCCCTGGTTCTGTATTCGCCAACATATTTACTGATATCCTTGCACTGTTTTGATTACTCTCTTCTTCGCTTCAGTGGTATTTCTCTCTGTGCCTCACTTTCAACAGAAAGATCTCTTCCAATTTTCAGTGCTCTTTTTTCTGGATTGCATTTAATACTTCCTATGAGATTCATCTCTTCTTTGACTTCTCTGTACCCGGGACTATTTGTTCCAATCTCTCTTGATTGCGGACACCACTCTGTTGTCTGTCTCCAGAAATTCCATTTCGGTTCTTCCTCGAATACTTTCGTACACATTTTCCTGTTATTTCCTAGCTCACCGTGCTCTCTTGAACTGTGCCTTCACTTCACTTGTTGATTTTCAACTTGATACTGTCGATCACCAATCGATTCTCTGTCCGCTCCTCGAAATGTTCGCTTCCGCTGAACTGACGTGTCCAGTGCTTATGAGTATCCTGAGGCTTTTTAGAGGAATTTTCTGTTGCAAATTATCAAGCCATTCTTTAAGACAAATTCAAGCATTCTTTCTTTTATTTTCGTTGTTTTCTCCAAAATATTTTCCAATTAATCTTTCCCATCATTCTTTGTCATTTCCACCTTCGAACTTTAGTCTCCTCCAATGATTAGTATTTCTTCCTTTGGTACTGATTTGAAGATTTTTTCTTGATTTCTGTGGAATAACGCGATTTCTTCTTCAGAACTTTCTGAACTGGGTAAACAGACCGCACCAACTTGTGATTTCAAATTGTCTTGTTGCAAAACATTTAGTTGTTATTCTTTCATTTACTGATTTGTATTAAATTAAGCTTCTCTTGATAACAACGAAAAGATTTGCAGCAAGAAAATTTGATTTAAATTTTTAAAAGCAAAAAATCTCCTAAACGTCTGCTTTTTAAACTTTATTTCAACTTTCCTACTGTTTCCCAATTGGGTAATTCAGTAATTGATGTTTTAATTTCTTCATCCACTATTTCTGGCCGAAGACATATTTCATGGACTTCATGTTATGGTTCAATAATTTCACTATTCATAATTTTTCCATTATATCCTCGAGATATTCCTTCTATCTCTCCCTTATTGCCTTGTTATCAGCTAGTAATTTAAAAAATATTAATGTTTTTGTCTATACTACTTTATTTTTGTTTTGGGATTGCAGGTGTGCTCAGCATTTCAGCTCCTCCTTATTTGAGGTATTTCTACTTTGCTGATATACAGGGTGTTCGGGATAAATTTGACATATTTATAATTAATTATATTTTTCCGTAAGTTACATGTATTAACACACACTTCTCTTCATTTAAAAGTTTGGACCCTTCTTCATTCATATACAAGATGTCAGAAAGGATGGATAGCTGGAACCCACCTGAATCATGGAAGAGAATAA
Source organism: Typopeltis vanoorti (assembly GCF_054136105.1). Classification (NCBI taxonomy): domain Eukaryota; kingdom Metazoa; phylum Arthropoda; class Arachnida; order Uropygi; family Thelyphonidae; genus Typopeltis; species Typopeltis vanoorti. The sequence goes on from NC_143555.1 coordinate 151,260,520, forward strand.
CTTGTATCATGATGATTCGTGCCCGCCATCAAAATAAGGATATTACGACTGCTGCCCAATGCTCCCTGAATACAGTAAAAACAATCAGGCATGAACTAGAGACTTGCAATGGTGACTACGAGGATGTAGCAAGAAGAAAGATCCCTAGCAGACGATCTGATTGCGTTCGTACAGCAGAATTCTCGCAAATCTGCAGGAACAGGTGTTGAAGAACCCTGGCATTGGAATTCGGGCTTTGTTCGTGGAGTTGCTAACTGTAGTCAAGCCCTGGATAACAAAGGTAGGCAATGGTAGGCCGTATGTATGGCAGCAGGATTCGGCCCCTTGCCACACCTCTGGGAAAAGTCAAAAATGGTTGTCTGAAAATTTCTACGACTTCACCAGTCCAAATGTTTGGCCTCCAAACTCCCCAGACCTTAACCCCATGGATTATTTTGTATGGGGCGCAGTTGAAAAAGACACCAATCGCACTTCCAGTAATACAAAAGCCCAGTTAATGGATAAAATTAAAACAGTTTTTGCGGCCTTTCCCAGGGAGACTGTAGCATCAGCTTGTTCGAGGTTCCGAAGCAGAATTGAAGCTGTGATCGATGCTAATGGTGGTTATTTTGAGTAAATCTTGTTGATAGTATTGTAGTTAACTCTGCCTGTAATGTTTTTTTGTCAATTCATTAAATTTAATAGATACAAAGAAGATTTTCTTTTTCCTTACGAAACTGTCAAATTTATCCCGAACACCCTGTATTTCTTCTTTCCAGTTCCTCTTTACTTGTTTGTTTATTTATTGCAATATTTCTCAACCTTCCATAAAGTTTCTTTCTTCCCACAGTCATCTATTTCTTTCTTTATTAAGGAAATAGAAATTCGGTATCGCCTTTGTACCGACCGCTTCCTCGGCTGGAATTTTTAATTCCCAAAACTTTGTTCGCTGGTATTTTCAGCTCTTTCACTCTGCTCATTTCAAGCTCACCTTCTCACTCTTTTTTAAATTCATTTTTCGTATCTGAGGTCTCCAATAGATTTTTTCCTCTTTGATAACCGAACAAATATTCACGGTGTGATAAAATGCGACTCTTACGAAAGGTATTCCTCTAGAAATTATTTCTAAAGAATAGGAATTAATTTAGAAAATAATTTAAATATTATAAAATTTAAAAAAAAATGTACTCGGATTGGCATCAGTATACCAGATATTTAATATCGTTAGAATATTAATATTTATTATAAATTGAAAATAACACTGAGTATGCCACTCACCAATGGCATATTGAAGAAAGTCTTACCTGAATTCCCGAGAATTTCTTTAGGTCCTGTATTTTCTTACCATTCTTGGTAGTGAAGTTCTTAAAGCTCTCAGTTCTCTTAATCTTCTTGATTATGAAGCAATCAAGAAGATTAAGAAAGTTCGACTTTGTGAACTTCTTAAAGATCCGTCCAGAAAATTTGGATAGTTGAGTTCCCTCTTGTGTCAACTTCCTGCTGTCTCCTCTTAATTTCGTTAATTAGCTCTTCAGCGCAATTAGACATCATTTATAATGATAAAGGCGGTATAAACTTTATATTCCTATATATAATATATATACAGAACTAGTAATGATTATACGTATTATTAATACTCTTGTGTATATAAAAAATTTAACGTAAATCTATAATAATAATAATAATAATAATATATTGCTTGTACAAATTCTGTTTTAAATAAAATCAATTTCAAAGGAAAACAGTCAATGAAAAATTACAGTCAAGTGTACATGAAATATCTTTAAAAGAAAATATAGCATTGTTGAAAAAATAACATAATAATATATAAAATTATATATAATATATAAAAATAACATATATATATATATATATATATATATATATATATATATATATATATATATATTACTAATTAGTTTAAATTAATAAATAGCGCAATTGGAAGAACACTGGAACATTGTGCCCTTTGATTGGAAAAGACCTGGGCTTGATTCTCGTCCTGACGAGGTAAGCCCTTATATGGGCTTTTTCACTTAAAGGTGAGTTAGCCGATCTCATGCGGTGGTAGCAGGGTTTTTTCTCCCGGAAACTCGGGTTTTTCATCCCTCATACAGACAGAACACACGCAATTTACAGACAAAAAATATGTTGTTGGTGGTGATGAAGGGCGATAGATGGCGTTGATGGTAGTAGTGTCGTAGTTGGAGAATTAAGTAGTAGTGGAGAGGATGAGATGTATCTAGCGAAGTAGTGTGCCCTCTCGCGATGAGTCCTTGGACTCCCTGGAGGTGTCACGTAGTAATAATAGTAATAGTAATATGTATGTGAATATTAAATTTCCTCCTAAAATATTTTGAAAAAAATCCGCTTATCTTAATCATCTAAAGATAAACGCAATGCGTTACCTTAAGAGAAGTCGAGATCAATTATCATTTCAGTTCTGCTTTTAATACCAAAACTATTTATCGAAATACTCGGAATAATTAAAAATCATTATAATAAAATACTTCAGAATGTACCAGAGGTTGATTATTAATTGAAATTCGTCAGATGTTGAACTCCATTGTTTCTGAATAATTTTCATCTATTCATAATCATCTATGCTTTATATTTTGTATTTTTCTCTAAAATAACTATCATAATAAGTGATAGTTATTTAGATTTTCAATCAATGGAGAATTTCAATTAATGGAGCACCCCCCACTTTTAAGTGGGGGGTGCTCCATATACAAAAAAAAAAAAAAAAAAAAAAAAAAAAAAAACTTTTTATCCTTAATCAGTAACGAATTTATTAATAAATAAATTTACATATTAAAAATATTTCATCCTCACCACGAACAAACACCAATAATAAAAGTTTCGTATCAATAGCAACGACAAGCGCAAACGATTATCGGCGTTAAATCGCAGTGCATTTGTTTCGTGTAACGATAATTGAAAAAAGAGAATTCTTTTCATATTTTCAACTCTAACACTCGTCATAATTCAGCCTTGTAATAAATAAATAATTATATGTTATTTTAACAAAATAAAATAGGATTCACAAAAAATAGTTCACCACGCACACGCACCTATAATAAACGTTTCATAACTCACAGAAATAACGCGCGCAAGCATACTAAAGATACACTGCAGTGCGGGAATGACGTAACCGTGCAATGACAAGCGCAAACGAATATCGGCGTTAGATCGCAGTGCATTTGTTTCGTAATCTAAAGCGTTAATCGGACAATTCGAATTATTAACTATTCAATCAATGTCGAAACATAAGCTGTAACCTTTAACATGTTGTATTGCATTTGTGTAATGTTGTAAGCATTGTTATTATTTAGAAACACAGACAAAATTTAATTTTTTCATTTTTTTCTTTGCGGGTGTTGCAGTGTCACATTGCTTATGTACGGGCCGCCACTGTGAGCAGCAACAGAAACAGAAGCAAATACTCACCCCATTAATGTTTTGATGATCGAGAAACGCAGCGAGTATGATCGACGTTTGGTATTTTGGAATCGAAACACAATCCTCTCTAATAGTGAGACAAACACGCCAACAATGCACTTTCAATAAACACATCTCTGCTTGCGGTTATAACAATGGGTTGCAAGTTTTCAAATTATTTGATTCAACAATAAAATTATTCTTATTATATAGAGGTTGACTATATTTCTTTTCATTACATAAATAACTGGTCGAAATTATAAAATTAACATAAATTAACTTTCCAAAGTAATTTTCCACCATAAAGAACTACAGAACAGTAGCTATCATAATGCGATGTAGGTAGGCGAACTTCAAAGTATAAATGCATCACACTTCTTTCATATCACTACTGTATTTTATATTGCAATAACCTTGTCATCTGCTAATACACACAGCTTACATCTTTAATCGTTTGGATTATCGAGATGATTATATCATGAACCAACAGTTTTACAATGAGAGAGAGAGAGAGACAGAGAGAGAGAGAGAGAGATTTGTTGCCACACAAATTTTTTTAAAGACGTAAAGTGGTATGGAAATGTTAAATAAAAATAAAATAAATAGGTAATAGATGGAACGTGTAAAGGAACGTGAATTAATGGCAGCAGAAATAAATAGTAAATTGTAAACTAACCATATTATTGTAACATAATTATAAAATAAATTGCAAAAAAAAAAAAAAAAAACTACACAGAGCTCGAAACATCTTAAAGTAACGTAAATGCAATCATATCAAAAACGTTTTATTCGCCACGAGCGTAATGATGAGGAAATGATATCTAAGATACAGGGGCTTAAATATCATTTGAAATATCATCGACCACAAATTATAAATATCAGTACAGAACTATTCCATTTTAATACTGCAAATATCATTATAACACTGCAAGTATAATAATAATAATAATAATAATAATAATAATTTTTTTTATATATATTTTTATTTTTATTTTTATATTTTTATATTTATATTATATATTTTTATATATTTTAATAATAATAATAATAATAATTAATAATAATAATAATAATAATAATAATAATAATAATCTAGCAAATAAAGAACATGCATTACAAACTAATGCGACCAAAACAAAAATTTGAATATCGATAATAACAGCAAATGCAGATTATGCGATCAGAAAGATGAGACTGTAGAACATCTAATCAGTGCCTGAAGCAGAAGGGCTCAAACTGATAAATTCCGCCGTGATCAAGTGGCCAAAATAGTTCATTGGTATGTATGCAAATAATATGGCTTTCCTACTTCTGATTACTGGTGGCAGCATAAAATTGAGACTGTATTGGAAAGCCAAACAGCAAAAATTCTCTGGGACTTTAGAATACAACCTGATCGGCATTTGGAACACAATAGACCTGACATTACAATTATCGAACATCGACAGGTTTGGATTATCGATATTGCAGTACCCAGTGATAACAACATCAACAACAAAGAATTGGAAAAAATTACTAAATATCGAGATCTGGCAATCGAAGTTGGCCGACTGTGGCTTAAGCACACCAAAGTCATCCCAATAGTTATCGGTGCACAATTTCAAAGAAGCTATCCAACTATTTACAGCAATTAAAAATCAATGAAGTGACCCCATATGATCTATGAAAAACGGCATTACTTGGAACAGTCCATATTTTACGACGCTACCAACGGACTATTCTTAGATTCTTGGGTAGAATCTGAATTATACTGAATCACCAGTCAAATTTTTATTGGTATGGTATCTTGTTTTCACTGAGTATCAATTATGTGAATAATAATAATAATAATAATAATAATAATAATAATAATAATAATATACGGGAATGATGAAATCAGCAATGGATACAAGTTCATTTATTTGATAATAATAATTTATAATAATTATATAATTTAATAATAATAATAATAATTATTATTATTATTATTAAATGAAATAAGTTAAAGAAATGCTGCCAAGTAAATAAAAAGAAAAAACTTGAAACTTCGCAAAACGAAATATACTTTATATTTCGTTTTGCGAATAATATGAATGTATATTTCGAAATATACAGTCATATTATTCAGTATTAATTTAAGTATTCGAAATTATTTAAGTATTAATTTTATTATTAATAATAAAATTAATACTTAAATATTTTTTATACTTTTAATATTATTCGAAATTAATTTAAGTATTTATTAATTTTAATTACTCGTAATGGCGCCTTCACTTCTTTTAGTGTACGTTCAAAAGCTTCCTGCGTTTGGAAACTTCTGCATTCCATCATCCTCTTCTTCAAAACATGTTCTCGTGAGAATATGAGCTCGTTTAGGTTTTGAACATGAAAGAACAAAGGTTAGTAATTAAAGGAGATCGCAGTCCATTTAAAGAGAAAAATCCTTGGTGATTGGGTTTAATTAATACTCTTCCTTCTGTTGAAAGGACTGGTTTCGTGAAAATGAGGTCGGACTAGTGAAAGACAAAGAAAAGTTTGTTTAATAGGGAGAGAGGATTTCGCTGATTATATCGTAAACCAAAGTTGCAGTAAAATTGGGAAATGTTAGTGAATTTCCGAAATGACAACGAGAACGGAAATTACAAGCAACCAGTTCAAGACAACGTGAAAACTCAGAGTTGTTGATTTTCCAGTAGTCACGTTGTCTCCTTAATAACAACGCGGTTGAAAAATAAAATAATCTAAGAAAAATTCAGTGCTCTAATCTGATAGGTCGGTTTCTATGGAAAATTAGAAAAAAGAATCATGAATTTATGCAATATACGGGAATGATGAAATCAGCAATGGATACAAGTTCATTTATCTGATAAGAAATTATGGACTTTTATATAGCAGAAGCTTAATATGCAAGTCAATCGTTATCCTTGCTAATGGTTCTTTTAACCTTTTTTGTGAAAAGCATAGACAAATAATCATCGTTGTATGATTCAATGTAATCCAGCAAGTGAAGTATTCTTATAGAGTAGATGAATATTCTATTTTCAATATCTTCACTGATGCTCGTTTGCGGGTATCATCTTCATCTTAATGCAGTGGAGAAACGAAAATACGTTGCTTGAATATCTACTCATCTTAGCCAAAGTACTTCCGTGTCCTCATATACGTAACTGAAATGTTATCTGAAATACCTTCTACACACACACACACACACACACACACACACACACACACACACACACACACACACACACACACACACACACACACACACACACACACACACACACACACACACACACACACACACACACACACACACACACACACACACACACACACACACACACACACACACACACACACACACACACACACACAAACTACAACTTCAAAATATGATTTGAAATATTCTAGAAGACTTTTTACGCCTTTGTAGAGATAAAAAGTAGACATGTGGATTCAGCTGCCAATTCGTTTTCTTTTTCTTTTTATTCGAGTAAAACTTTAGTTCTTCGCATTTGCAATTGTCATCAATTAAGACATTTTAAACAACTGCAATGCATATTAATGCAAGAAATTTGTTTTATAATATAAATGATTGACAACTGCCATTTAGACTTTCATGATATTTACTTCATTCAAAACGCTCTCTTTCTCAGATTATAGCTACAGATTATGAATATAGATTAAGTGTTTCTGAAGCTCAATCAAATTCAGACGTGGAGGCATTAGGTTAAGAAAAATCTAGAAAGTAATCACACACACAACATATTCCTTTAGAAATCCTCCATATCTTGATGTGCTACACGGATTTTCATTGTCACAAAACTACTTGATCAAAATGATATACGGTATGTATATGACCTTGGGTGTAATATAAGTTAAAGATACCAAGAAATTTTATACTTGGTTTTAATCCTTTTCCTGTGAAAGCAAAACAAAGTTTTGCGCGTGAAATATGAAATATGTATTCACGTCTGACCTTGCATGTAGAGGCTAATGACGAGATAATAGAGGCTGAATTTGTGGTTAATCTACAAGGCTTCACCCTGGGCGATGAAAATTCGATTATCAGATTTATTAAATTTAAATGATTAAACAATTCGTGAGATTGAACAAAATCACATGCCATCCACATGAACTAGCATTAATCCCTGTTCTCTTCAGTTTCTGTTTCTTTAAATACAGAGATTCTTTTTAAGCTTTAATTTCTGCACTATCGCAACCGACACACGGAAATTCTTCCTGAGATGTCTGCGTTAATAGAAATAAAATATTGAAATATATTCGTTGGGGTAAATAATTTCAAATGTATTTCAGGGGCAAAAAATCAGGAAATATTATAAGATTAAAGAACTGAGGGAGATGACATGTCTGCAAGGGATTATTTTTTTTATTACCCAATCTAGTAGATTCTGGTTCAAATAAATGGAACCAACTCCGCTGTTTGTAGTTATGTATGTTCTAAATTAATTAAACTTTAATTAAATCAATTTTCCATCTCGGATTTGATAAATCCATCAGGTTACAACTAACGAACTGATTCTCTTAATATCATTTCTGCTGTCCCTTTTCACACTTCATCAATCTTCTCTGAACACTCTCTTGATTTTTATTTCGTCCATTAATGAATACCATAGTTAATTAATATCAAAATAAAGAGGAATATCTCACGTTTCCATTCACATTCGAAACGAGTGTTTGTGTTATTGCAACACGAAGTTTGTTTACGAAGAAAGCAAACGTCTTACACCAATAAAAGAAAACTGACCTGTCTCGTATTTGAAGTCGCGAATTAATGAAAAATTTAATTTTTCAAAAATTAAAAAGATTATTTTGCGATGGCCGGGAATCGAACCCGGGTCAACTGCTTGGAAGGCAGCTATGCTAACCTCTATACCACCATCGCACGTGTTTTACCTTGTATAGTCTTCTTAAGAGGTAATCCGAGCACTAACCTATTTCAAGAATGATGACGTCGCTAGATCGTCGACGAAGTAAGTAAAGTGCTACATCGTGAGGAGCATACCGGTTTTGCTGCTCATTCTTCGTCGTCTGTGCTACGTAAATAGAGCCTTGAATAATACACATAGAGAATTAATGTCCTCGTTTTTAATATCTGAAAACAGCATTTAATCGGTTTGGGCGATCTTTTTTTACAGTCTACACGCCAGAATGGCAACGTCGTTTCTCACTTCCATCGGAATGTTACTCGGAATAGCATTTTACACTATTTTCATGCAACCATTTTTTATCGGTCAACAGTTGATTTCCTAATTGTTGACATTCTTGTTATTTTCGTAATAACGTTATGACGTCTTCTGTAGCTAATGTTAGCCGTTTGGCGTCGATCAGAGATATTTGTTTTAAAAACCTGGATCGGGGTTAAAGGCTCGAACACGATTTATTAAATGTCGACCTGTTTTCTTTTATATACTCTAGAAATATAATTTTCTTCTGCCACTAAATTACGGCCTAATCGAAATGACTGGATAAATTTTAACACGCATAATGTAATGTTGGTCGGTCTATCGACTTACAGATTCTTTTGTTAGATTTTAATTTTTCCATTTAGTTCAAAGCTCCTGAATTTTGTTAGCCTTCAGTTATTTTTATTTTAACATGTTGCTATGTTATATTTTCGTGCTCACATTATTCCTACGAATTTAAATTTAATTACTTGTCCTAATATTTTCCCAGCATTTCAGTTTTCATGTTCTTTCGCTATTTTCATCAGTTTCGCTGGTGGCATTTTCATGTTAAATCTGAGAAAGATGTACAATTCCCCCGAAACTAACAATTAATAAAGTAATTAAAAAGCAAAAGTTATATGTAATACTAGATATATTTTTATTTATATATTTATACATTTTATTTCGCATGTTTTTCAGTGTTTAAGTTAATCAATAACTCATCCATTTTTATTTTTGCATTCGTTTCTTTAAAAATATCTTATAAATCAAGTTTTTGGAGGAATGAAGTTTTTAGCCAAAACGTACGAAATGTGTTCGAGGAGTATGCAGTTAAATTACCTACCAATAACGATGCCGAAAGCAGTCTGTTGACGGGACGTCAATGTCCGCGTAGATAAAGTAAGCCCATAAACACAACAGAAGCCCACCGACTGTGAAGATAATCTCTCTCTCTCTCCCAGTCAAAGTCGGTTATCTTTCTGATTGCATGCTCTTGATTTTGCAGCTGCACGATATATAACTTTCTTCAGGTATGGAAAACGGATTATTGGTGTCAACCTGATGTGGCAGTTGAAGTATTTTTAATAGTTTCTTCATTTTTGAAAGTTGACTTAATTTATACACCGCAAATAAGCTTTATTCCAAATGCTATGTTGGATTTCAGCTTACGAGAGAAATATCCATGATGGAATTAAAAGCAGATATAGAACTGCGAATTGGCAGGTAATGAAATTATGCAAGGGTATCTGTGCCCCCAAAGGGATGTTGAAATGCATCAACAAGAGTGTCAGAAGTATCAGAAATAAAGGAGAGGAGTTTTTGGCATTGGACTGCTCAACTTCGTCAAAAATTATTGGCATCAGCAAAACCTCGTCAGAAAATGATGTAGTCACAGGAATAAAATGTGATTGGTATTATATTTTTAGAGAAGATAGAAGAAAAAGGGGAGGAGGAAGGGTATTGTTAATGACAGATAACTTGGACCAAAAAGAGAAGGCGAGGAAGTATTGTATGATATCATGGAAATGGTTCATTTGAAGCTGTCCGGTGTGACATTACATTTTAGATAATTCATAATAAAATAATAAAATAAATTAATAATAAAGTAATAAAATTTCATAATAAAATTATAAAAAGAAATATTAATTTGCAAAAATCTTTTAAAATATTAGTACACCTTTCCTAAATTACAATAAACTAGATAAAAGTTAAAGCAGTACAGCTTTCAGTCATAAGAGAAAATAACTTATAACATAACAATCGTAAGATATTTGTAATAAGATAAATACAATCACATGATGAATATGAGGGTGTAGTTAGGTTGAATTCGTTGACGAGCCATAAGAAAAAGTTCCTGAAATTTTGTTCATTTTAAAATTGTTCTTGACTTAGAAATTAGAAGAAATAATTTTACAGAGTAAATATTCAGTTCATATAGGTCGTGTATTAATGCTAATATATTATTCATCGACGTTTACTATATAGAAATGTAGTACCATCAAATGGTACTACCAACAAAAGGGATGGTAGGTTTTTGTAAATAAAAAAAATATTAAAAGTAATTCATGTATGAAAATAATAATATCAGTTATTGGTGTGCAAACGACAACTGAAACTTCAACCTAAAATCCACAAAAACTTCAGAATATGGTGGCATTAATAATTATTATTTTCCAGAGAATGCTAGGTGTATCTATTGGAAACTTTATTTTAAGGGGCTTACTGGCATGTTTCTCTCGGATTAAAAGAATGCCACAGAGATACTGTTTATTAAAATAGAAGAAAAATAGAGGATTTAAAAACTATAGGCTAATCTATATTCTGTTGGCTTTTTTATTTTCAAAATTATTAGAGAAATAGAACCAATGATATACTTTGGGAGAAAAAAAATCCTTTTTTTAAGAGAAAATCCTATTAGCTTAATTTTTTTTAACTGTTATTTTAATTTTCTGCTACAGTTTTTTCTTACACATTTGTTTTTATATTTATTTAGATGCATGCTCTCAATCATCATTATTTGCATCGTATAAAATGCCTTTATTAGTACGTGCTAGAGGATTAGTCAGACACTGGAGCCTCACATAACCTTCCTACCGTCGACACCCGAAAGACATTTTCTGCTTTCTGAAGTTAATCAAAGTTTGCATTTTCTTTCGTGTGTGTAGAGGGAGGGGTGTCTTTTGGTGAGGTCTAAAAAATAATACTAAAATATCTTCGGAATACATTGTTGAGTCCATAATTTCTTCCAAAAACTCGTAAAATCACCCAATAATGAGCGATCCGCAGGGTCAGAAATCGTCACCGACTATGTAAGTAAAGGTGACATCTCAAAAAATCGGACGATCTCTAGGCCACTCCATAGTGGGCGAAAGACCGTCCATATCTCAGCGTTGGTTCCACTCAGTGACGGGCTCCCCGACCACTGAGCAGAACCGCTCAAATTCCGAGGAAAATAATTCACCGACAAAGCCCCTCAGCGGTCCGTGCCGGAGAACACTTTCCCCGGAGACTCAAATTGCTCTCTTAAGACAAAAACCCCAAGAGAGCGAACTCAAAAACTCTCGAAACTCTTCGCCCAAGGGGGGTAACAGCAACAGCCGAACCTCAGTTAGAACTTCATTGGTACAGCATTGCCATCCGTTACCCTCCAAGGGTATTAATCAATCACCGCATCTCACGGTCGATTCTCCTTCTTTCCAATCCCACCATCCCTGGTAGCAATACTGCTGTTGATCTGCGACTGTTTATTCAACGGGTTGTCCAGCTTATTTCTCAGCTAGCCTTTTTATCAGAATACTGTCCAACTATCTGCGACCTGTGGTTGCGTTCAGTAGCACTCAGCTCTGCCCTGAAATGCTATTGTTATGCAGCAAGTAAAGAAAGAATGAATTTCAAATAACTACTGAATGCAGATGATGTGACAATGACGGATGCAAAGCGAGATTGTTCAACTAATGAGTAGCCATTTTGCTAAAAGCTATCAACCTGGCTATTCCTATAACCAGGTTGTATAATTTGAGTCTCAGAACAAAGAAGATTTAGGATTTAGGACAGAATCCCCTGGTGGAAATTCAATAACAACATCAAGCAAGTATTGTAAGGTAATTGTATTTTTAATAAGTGAAATTTCGCTGGGTGTATAAGAATAATCAAGCAAAAAACCTTATGATTTAATTTGAGTGTCATAATATATATATATATATATAACTATATATATATATATATATATATATATATATATATATAGTTTTATGGAAAAAAAATTGAATGACTAGAACCGAGATTTAATTAAAAAGGTTTTAATATAAACACACTACTAGTTTCGGCCTGTAACAGCCTTCTTCAGGTGACATTATAAAAGAAAAAACACTAAACATTGAGGGTTAAAAGACTATGAACATCATAGACAGTCTTTATACATAATTAGCATTAAATACAATATATATATATATATATATATATATATATATATATATATATATATATATATATATATATATATATATATATATATATATTGTATTTAAGATCCAACTTTAATTCAAAGACAAATGTATGTAAAAATGTTTAAAATTTTCAAAATAATCAGAAAGCTTGGATGTTTAGTGTCCTCTTTTTCTATTTATTTTACATCGCCGAAATGAAGCTCTGTCTTTGAAAATTAAATTATTTTTATTACATTTACTGATCATTGGTGCTAAAAGAGTGTTCAGCTTAACTGGCTATTCCTATAAACCAGGTTGTATAATTTGAGTCTTCTCAGAACAAGGAAGATTTCACAGGAGTGGAAAGAACAGGCTTAGGACAGAATCCCCTGGTGGAAATTCAATAACAACATCAAGTCCTTATCCTTATAAGGACTGGCTTAAAGGGACGAAGCAAGAATGCTTTTCATCTTCCCCGTTATCTGTAGAGGACAGTGTAGGGATAAGGTGTTATTGAGCTATTAAAGCTCTAATCATGGCAGGAGGGTAACAGCAATAGCCGATCCTCAGTTAGAACTTCATTAGCTACAGCAGTGCCATCAATTACCCTCCAAGGGTATTGGATTGAATCATAACAACATCAAGTTCTAATAAGAACTGGGCGATGGACTGAGTCCTTGACCCTTTATCCAGTCATCTGAATGAAGACAATCTGTGTGGATGGGGTGATACTGAGCTAAAAGCTCTAGTCATGGCTGGGTAACGGCAATAGCCGAGCCTCAGTTAAAGCTTCATTAGCTACAGCATTGTTATCCGCTACCCTGGAAGTCCTAAAAAGGACTAATTTTCGCTTTTTCAAGATGTTTTAAGTAACATCAAGAAAGTATTGTAAGATAATTGTATTTTTGATAAGTGAAATTTCGCTGGGTGTATAATAGTAATCAAGCAAAAAGCCTTATGATTTAATTTAATACAACATATATAAATTAATATAATATATATATATATATTGTATTAAAGATCCAACTTTAATTCAAAGACAAATGTATGTAAAAATGTTTAAAATTTTCAAAATAATCAGAAAGCTTGGATGTTTAGTGTCCTCTTTTTCTATTTATTTTACATCGCCAAAATAAAGCTCTGTCTTTGAAAATTAAATTATTTTTATTACATTTACTGATCAGTAAAATTGCTGGGGTATATTTCTTTGATAAATATATATTAAAAAAAATGTATATTTATATTTACAGCTTCATAGAATCAAGGAGTAGCGTGCATCAGAATAATGACAAAATAACCAATTTTGTCATTATCGAAACTAAGTGAATGCTTTTTTTCCTCTTTTTTTTTAAAGATATCTTAGTAATTCTCTGACAATTTATTATTCCTTATCGTATCTCTTGCTGAAATTTTCGGAAAATCTCAGGTGTATATAATTTGCGCATTCTGAATGTGCTCATTCTCTCGAAGTTCATGTAACACCTAGATGGTACATAGAAGTAGCTACTTACTGATTGGTCAGAAGTGTCATTGCGTCAGGGCTTGTTATACGGTATGTATTTCTGACTGTCCTGTAGTTGGCATCGAAATAATGTTTTAGCAAAGCTGCATAGTGACATAAATGTTTCACTGTCAGTATTTGTTGTTCTGACGTTGCAGTGTATATAAGATCATTATTTTCTCTTTGTTCCCAAAAGATCAGTTTTGTTATTTTGTATTGTAGCGACATTAATCTATTTAATTTGTAGGGTGCACAGAAAGCATACGTTGTTATAGCGTATCTTAGTATATTTTGGCATAGTACTTTGTATATTAGTGTTTTTAGGCGTATGGAAACTATGTCTTTTAACCTGTAGAGTTTGCCAGTAACCGGTAGTGGTTTTTCGTTAGCCAGTCAGTGAGCAGTGTACTGTATGTCATGTTGCATATTTGTTTGGGCTATGTTTGCAATATTATGGATGGATATTATAGCTGTATCGTTAGCATTTTGGTAGATTTTGCATTTTAGAGGTAGTTGTTTGTGGCAGTCCACATGTTACTGGTAACTCTCCACTACGGACTGACCCGATGCATGCGATTTGTTTTCTATTTTGAGGGTAGTTTCTAAACAACGTGTGCAGAAACCCGCCTATTCTAACATGTCTTAGCTTTTCTAATAAGGTTTGATGTGTCCAATGTTTAAGCTAAGTCGATACATGACAATTTTGTGTTTATCTAAGGTGGTATTAATTACGTCTATAAAATTTTCCGAGAGAGATGTAGTTTTCCTTTATTCTTCCGAAAACCTTGATGAGTTTTTGTGGATAATATGAAAGTTTTCTGTTTATGTTGCGAGTTTCCTTAGTACGATGAGCTCCATAATTTGATTGTAATCATTAGTTCAATTTCTTTTTCCATGTTTGTATATAAATAGGGCAGTCTTTAACATACTGGGTGTTTGTCCGGTTTTAATTTATTAATTTTAGTAAGTTCGGTCATTGGATAGCTGAGTGTTCCGGGATATCTTTTGGTTTGATGCTGTCGATTGCTGGGCCGCTGTTTGGTTTGATTTGATGTATTACAGAGAGAAGTTCTGCTTGTCTTATGGTTCGGAAAAATAATGTCTGTTTGGATTGTGGTCCAAGTAGGGGATCGCGTTTTGTGATTAGAGGAATATTTCTGTGCAGTTTTTGGATGGAGTCCGCAAAGTATTGGTTAAAGTCATTTGCTAGTTGGTGGAACGATTTAGCGTCTTTCATGAAGCTGTTTTACGGTTTCAAAGGTGGTATCGGGAGCAAAATCTAGCGTCAGATGCCAGGGTTGTTTCATGTTGTTTTGTACAGAGGTTAATTTGTCTCTGTAGTAGTTTCTTTTTGCGTTTCTTGTTTGCGTTCTAAGGCGATTCCTTGTTATCTTATATTCGATTTTTAAAGCTTCGTTATTTGGATATCGCTTTAATTGTTGGTTTCAACATTTCTTTCATGCAGAAGAATGTTGTAAAAAAGAACAAAATAGTTATTACATCTCAGGCCCTTGATCTGAGGCCCTTTTACACCGCCCGTGGTTCTAGTAATTCTATTTAATCTTATCTTGTTGCTTCCTCTCCTTGGGATGGTTGCAGCTAGGGAGATAGTTACGAAGTATCTAGGGAGATAGTTACGAAGCAAGGTGGTTTCCTGTTGCCTTTCTTGCCGGAAGTATATATGACTACAGCGGTGTGTGTGTGTGTACGAGACCGGTTTTCCTATTTCTGAGGGATAAAAAACCAGTATTATCAAGAAAAAAATCCACCGCTACCGTATGAGACCGGTTAACCCATTTTTTGCCGAAAGATACCAAATACAGGTTCTTCACATCAAGCGGGAATTGAACGCGGGCCTTTCCGACTACAAGACTGCGTCTATACCGACTAAGCTAGGGAGGTTCAGTAATTCTGTAGTCATCATCAAAGTAATCTTCATCGTATCTACATAATTAAAAACGTATTAGTCGTTAATACTTTATGTTTTTTCTTTGCAGTACAGATAAAGATAAAATACAGCGTGTCTTAATACATTTAACTTAATAATTACTTATCCATGATTGACGGATGTACTAGGCTTATATGAATAATTTCAAGAAATTTAATGACAAAAACCACGGTTGAAAACATAGAAAAACTATTTATTATTTGAACGCACACCTATTTTCGTCTTCTTAGAAGATTTCACCGGGAGTACACCCTCTGTCCAAAAAGAAATCGAACTTTTCGAAAATAGAAGAAACTAGTGGCGCTACCTGTTGTATCTTCTTGTTGTCGAAAGCGGCAACCTTCATTAGTGTTGTGTCAACTGTTTATGACATTTGTTTCATTATGAAGCCGAGTTATAGTGCCAAGAGTGACAGTGTGGTTTGACGAACGGCCGGAAAATGAGTTTCAAACAGAGAGCTGCGATTGACATTTGTGTTAAACTTGGTAAACGTTTTCCCTGAGCTCATCAACTGCTTCAAAAAGCATACAATGATGAACGTTTATCCCTTAATCAAGTTTATGAGTGGTTTAAGCGATTTCAAAGTGGTCGTGAGACGCTTGAAGACAACGAAAAGCTGGGCCGTCCAAAAACTGGACTGAGCGAAGTAAACATCCAAAAAGTTCGTGATTTCTTCAAAGAAAATCCGACATTGCCGGTGAGATTGATTAAAGATGAATTGGAGATTCCAAAATCAACTGTGCACAACATTGACCAAGAGTCTCGGCCTTCGTAAGTTTAATTCGTGATTTGTGTGCCAGAAGTTGACCGACGACCAAAAAATGTATCGAACTGAACACTGCAAGGATCTCATTAAAACCGCTCGTACGGACTCAAACTTTCCTGAAACGATCGTTACTGGTGACGAAACGTGGTGTTTTGAGTATGAGCCCGAAACAAAGCGCCAGGGTGCCGAGTGGAGACAACCAGAAGAGGGGCATCCGAAATAAGTCACTTGGAGAAGTCAAAAGTAAAGACAATGCTGATTTGTTTTTACGATTCCAAGGAATCAATGGCGAGTGTTATCTCGAAGTTTTGAAGCGTTTGATAGTGAGAATTCGTCGCGTACGGCATGAATATCGCGACGACGCGACGACAGTGTGTTTTGACCGTTCGTCAAAGCACAGTGTCACTCTTGGCACTATTATTATTATTATTATTATTATTATTATTATTATTATTATTATTATTATTATTCCGTGCAACTCCAAGGAGTCGACAGACTCATCGAGGGAGGCCCTAACATCATGTCAAGAACAACTATTCGACATTCAAACAGTATCTATCATACCTCGCCTTGAATTCATTCACGGTCGTAGCACCCCCAACAGACTCTGGCAGCTTATTCCACTCATTCACCACTCTCCAAGTAAAAAACCTAGCTCTAACACCCCCTGCTAACCACATTCTTTCCCAGCTTCCATGTATTGCCCGTAGTCCTCCCACCACCAGTACTATTCTCAAAAATATCTTCTGGATTAATCTTATAGAAACCCTTCAGTAATTTGAATGTCTCAATCATATCACCCCTTTTCCGCCAATCGGCCAATTTTCTTTTAAATATAACTCGGCTTCTAATGAAACAAATGTCATAAACAGTCGACACAACACTAATGAAAGTTGCCGCTTTCGACAACAAAAAGATACGACAGGTGGCGCCACTGGTTTCTTATATTTTCGAAAAGTTTGGTTTCTTTTTGGACAGGGGTGCACTACTAGGAGAGTCTGTCAGGAACGAGATCACCACGTCTGAGAAGGCTTTCGATTCAGACGTGGAAATCGCTACGTCTGTACAGTCTTCATTAATTTGATGAAGGCTATTCAGACCCGTATCTCGTCCAGCTTTGCGCAGATAATTGAAGAGGTTCCGTGCTGGCAGTCGCATGTTCATACAAGTGATTTCAGCGAAGAACCGTAATGCCCAGGCCAAAACTAGTTCTCTCCGGCGATTTCACCCGTGCGGACACGTCCCAACTCTAACGTGTTATGCGCCGAACTCCCGATAATTATCAAAGAGCAATCAAAGGTTTTAGCCTCAAATCCATCTGATCGTAGAATGCTGTTCTACTGTTGGTGGGTTTCTTATTACAGATACTTGATTGTATCGGAAGAGCAATTCCTTAAGAGATGAATTTTCACTAAGAACCTTCAGTGTCTTCATCCTGGTGCTCAGGGATCCCTCAGATTGTTTGTTGCTGATCAATATCTTTTCCATTACGATTTCCATGGAAGCTGCTCTAGTGAATTAACCACATGGGAACATCTATTCACTTACTGTGTCTACCACTGAATGTTTTCTTTTGTCTAACCTTCTCCCTAATACACTCGAGTAGTGTGTCATTTCTTCGGATCTCTCGCCTAAGGAGCTGATATAACAAAAAAAATTATATTTTAAGAGGAACAAACTGATTTTATGCAAATAAAATTCCTATAAATATCACTAAAAAAAACGTAATTTATGTAATGGTTATGATAAGAGCGATTTAACTTTCGCTCGGATTCCAAAGGGAAAATTGTTAAAAATATTGCACCCTGCATGAATTCACATCACTCAACTTTCTGATATCTCTCAACTACTTTCCACCCAATTATTGTACTACACGTCACTCCAGTATTCTCATTTCTTGTATTTCTCTATTCTGAAGCATTTCTAACAGCATGAACCAATAGAGATTTTGCATTTCCTACCATGTTGGCATCAAACACACGTTTTGCTAACATTTCCTGTTCAAGTGACCAGACAACCTAAGATTGGCCCTCCTCTCACATTTTCGAATGCTAAAATAATTAACTTCCTTTCTAATATTTTTAATTGACTGTGCCATTGATTGCATGTTTACAGAACTCTTATGTGTGGTTTAAAATCTTATGACTCTGACAGTTGGATAAGAAATAAAACACTTGATAGCTGCGGGTTCGAATCCGTTCCCGGCAATGGATGTTGATCGAAGTAAAAGCCCTACTTATTGAAGCAAAAGTTTCATGTTCGATCTCTAAAGCAGGCAAAAAATTCTAATGTGATCCCACCTTAGCTATGTTGAGAATATTGCATGTTTACAGAACTCTTATGTGTGGTTTAAAATCTTATGACTCTGACAGTTGGATAAGAAATAAAACACTTGATAGCTGCGGGTTCGAATCCGTTCCCGGCAATGGATGTTGATCGAAGTAAAAGCCCTACTTATTGAAGCAAAAGTTTCATGTTCGATCTCTAAAGCAGGCAAAAAATTCTAATTTGATCCCACCTTAGCTATGTTGAGAATATTCGCAATTGCAGTTCAGTTTGCTGATGAAATACTGTGGTCAAAGCATACTGCTCCTTCACAGCACTACAAAATTCTTCCACTTTATCGTTCGGTCAAAATTTAATTTAAAAATCAAAATAAAATACCATTTACAATGCTGTCTTATAAGAATATCAAATATCCAAAATAATGTCATATATCATATGTTCACTGGACATCCATAGATGCCGTATGGCCACTCCGATGCTCGGTGATGTGCCACGCCAGGTCTCGCCATGTGGTCCTGTTGTGTGCTTTTCCGGAGGCTTCAACTCTCTAAAGATCAGTCACTTCACATGCACCATCCATCCATCTCATTGACGGTCTACCCCTTTCTGTTTTTCCAGGAACTTTACCTTCTATCACTCTTCTGAGAAGTCCCCCTTCCATCCTTTCAATGTGTCCAAAATATTTTAATTTTTGTCACTATCCTTAAGGAGCCTTAACGTTCTACTGATCTTTTCTAATACCCATTCATTTGTACGACTTTCAGTATACGATATTCTCCTTCTCTAACATCACATCTCAAAAGCAGATATCCGTTTCTTATCTGATTCTTTAGGTTCCAAGTTTCACATCCAAAAGTCGCTGCTGGAAAAATAACTGCATTCAAAATCAAATCCTAAACTTTGTTCCCATGGAGATAGATCCATCCTTCAAGATTTTAGACAAGTCTCTGACTGTTATTTTAGTCACTCCTAATCTTCTTCTTCTTCTTCTGAAGTCTTCTGAACAGCAATTCTTCCCATTAATAATAGATCTCAGGTACTCAAACTTGCTGACTTCTTCAATTCTCCATTAAGGTACACTTGTTTCTCAAGAGCTTCCCTGTTTGTATTTCCTTTGAGAACCATAATCTTTGTCTTGCTAGGATTGGGTTGAAGTTCTCTGTTATTACAGAGGAGTATGGTATCATCAGCATACCTCACATTACTGGTGATCAATCTACCTCCTATCCTAATTCCTGTCTTGAGCTTATCGAATGCTTCAAGCATGATGTCCTCTACATATACACTGAACAACTGAGGAGAAAATAAACATCCTTGCCTAACTCCTTTTCGAACTCGAAGCCTGTCAGTCAATCCTGTTCTTACCGTGGCTTCTTGCTCCCTGTACAAGTTGGCTATCAACCTGAGAGTGTGTTGAGGAAAACCCATTCTTTTCATTACTTCCCAACAGTTTCACATGCTAAACGCAGTCAAAAGCTTTAGAGTAGTCTAAGAAACACATTATCAGAGGGAGTTCGTAATGTGTTTCTGGTAATCTGATAATGCAGTAGAAAGAGCAGTTAAGCAGCCTAACAGCAAAAAAGGCCCCAGGTGCAGATGGAATCCCAGCAGAGTTAATTAAGGCCATTGGGGATGGGGGAGGGGAGAAGAGTGTTTCATAGATTGATTACAAGGATACGGGAGACAGGATGATGGCCTAGAGAGTGGACGAAGTCAGTTTTCATGCCACTACTTAAGAAAGGAGTCTGAATTTTTTATATTTTTCTGTGATCTGTCTAAGGCAAAGAATCTGATTTCTGGTGTCCTTACCTTTCCTAAAGCCTGCTTGTTCTTCGGGCATCACTACCTGAACTCTGACCGCAATGCTATTAGTATGATCTTCAATAAAACTTTGCTTGCATGAGATATTAAACTAATAGTTCTATAGTTCTTCCAAGCCTTCATATCTCGCTTCGTAGGCATGAAAACTGACTTCCTCCACTCTCTAGGCGATGATGCTGTCTCCCACATCCTTATAATCTATGAAACACTCTTATCCCCTGTGGCCTTAATTAACTCTGCTGGGATTTCATCTGCATCTGGAGCTTTTTTGATGTCAGGCTGCTTAAATGCTCTTTCCACTTCATGCCTAAGTGAAGGAGGTTCCAAAACGAAATTTTCCACCTAACGGTATTCTGTCCATCTGCTTTTGATTTCCAATTCTTCTGTTAGCAATGCTCCATTCCTGTCTTTTTGACGTCAGTAGAATGTAGAATATATTTATCAAGTGCTTTCTGAAGCCATTATTATTAATGGATTCAATATTTGCCTCTATTCTTTGCTAAGTTTTATTTTTAAGGGGAAGAAGAAGAAAATAATAGACATTAGAAAGGAGGATAAAGAAACCTAATTCTACAAAATGCTTTGCGTAACATTTTTATAAGTACAAGTTGTTGATCCAAATAGCGCATGTTATTTTACATTTCATGTTGTTTCGATGAATTCGAGATGTACGAGAAATGTAACTTCAGTGTTAATATCGATATATTATGGATGAGAGAGAGCGAGAGTAAGAGAGTAAACAAGCTGATTCACTTTGACTTGAAATATATTGATGAATGTATGTAGCTGGTGGAAGGATTTATCCATGACCAATCTCTCCTTAACTCCTCATTTATATCACCTAATAGGCCGGAGCCCGCACGGAGACAAACTGTTCTGCTTTTATCACTTATACTGTATGGGTGAATGTGTCTAGCTGATGGAGGGATTTATCCATGACCAATCTCTCCTGAACTTCTTATTTTTGTTACATAATAGGCAAGAGCCCGCAAAGAGACAAGCTGTTTCACTTTCGCTTGTGCTGTATGGGTGAATGCTTCTAGCTTACAGAGGGATTTACCCATGATCTAATCTCCTTAACTAATTATTTAAATCACCTAATAGGGCAGAGCCCACACGGAAGAAGCTGTTGCACTTTTGATTCTACTGTCTACGTGAATGCATCTAGTTTCTTGAAGGTTTTATCCAAGACCTTTCCCTCCTTAACAAATGCCCAAAAGTAGTCTTTAAAGCTTATGTGGTACAACCATAGATCTGTTGTCCCAAAGTGACTGGTAAACCTCATCGCCTCTTGTTTCCTGTAAGCTTTTATAACATTCTCTGATGACTGCACAAAGGAAGATAATTTAATGCAGAATTTTCATAATTTTCGGTATTGTACGAAATTAAGGAAGTATTCATTTAATTGTTGCACATATATTTGTATCTATCATTTTGGGGCAGATTTTATGAACTGTTCTTTCAAACCTTGGATCATTCTTTGATCAATAAGTGAGCTTATCAATTACTTAATATATTTTTTTATCTTACTTTACCTTATGCTTGATTTTTTTTAAACCATAGTCACTAAAGTGTTAAAACATAGTTCATTATTTTGTAGCTTAGTGTTTAATAATCGGAGCGTCTAGAATCCAGAGATCATACTTGTTTTCAGGGATACTTTACGTCTCTAACAAGGACGTTGGCGACCAAACGCGGTGATGAGAAAACGGCGTACCTACTAACGACTTTTGTAGATATCATTTCCCATAAAGATTTAATCCTGCACCTGTTGTTTGTGAAATGCTGTCATTTGGTTCATTTAAATTAAGTGGATATTGAATCCAACATTATTTCATAGCCGAATAGAGAAACTACAAGAGTTTCATGTCGAATATAGAGACTATAAAAGTTTCGGAAGATCCAAGCGTAAGCAGCTTTTCATGATAGGGCAACTCGTAGTAAAGGTGGAGCAAGCCCGATCACTGTCCTTAGTATTTATCCATAATGTAAAACACGTCTCCTAGGGATGTATATGTATTGCTCCGCCTTTACTACGAGTTGCTCCTATCATGAAAGGTTTGCTTACGCTTGGACCTGCCGAAACGTTTATAGTTTGTATATTCGGCATGAAACTCTTGTAGTTTCTATATTTTTCTATATTCGGCATGAAACTCTTGTAGTTTCTATATTTTTCTATATTCGGCATGAAACTCTTGTAGTTTCTATATTTTTCTATATTCGGCATGAAACTCTTGTAGTTTCTATATTTTTCTATATTCGGCATGAAACTCTTGTAGTTTCTATATTTTTCTATATTCGGCATGAAACTCTTGTAGTTTCTATATTTTTCTATATTCGGCATGAAACTCTTGTAGTTTCTATATTTTTCTATATTCGGCATGAAACTCTTGTAGTTTCTATATTTTTCTATATTCGGCATGAAACTCTTGTAGTTTCTATATTTTTCTATATTCGGCATGAAACTCTTGTAGTTTCTATATTTTTCTATATTCGGCATGAAACTCTTGTAGTTTCTATATTTTTCTATATTCGGCATGAAACTCTTGTAGTTTCTATATTTTTCTATATTCGGCATGAAACTCTTGTAGTTTCTATATTTTTCTATATTCGGCATGAAACTCTTGTAGTTTCTATATTTTTCTATATTCGGCATGAAACTCTTGTAGTTTCTATATTTTTCTATATTCGGCATGAAACTCTTGTAGTTTCTATATTTTTCTATATTCGGCATGAAACTCTTGTAGTTTCTATATTTTTCTATATTCGGCATGAAACTCTTGTAGTTTCTATATTTTTCTATATTCGGCATGAAACTCTTGTAGTTTCTATATTTTTCTATATTCGGCATGAAACTCTTGTAGTTTCTATATTTTTCTATATTCGGCATGAAACTCTTGTAGTTTCTATATTTTTCTATATTCGGCATGAAACTCTTGTAGTTTCTATATTTTTCTATATTCGGCATGAAACTCTTGTAGTTTCTATATTTTTCTATATTCGGCATGAAACTCTTGTAGTTTCTATATTTTTCTATATTCGGCATGAAACTCTTGTAGTTTCTATATTTTTCTATATTCGGCATGAAACTCTTGTAGTTTTTATATTTTTCTATATTCGGCATGAAACTCTTGTAGTTTCTATATTTTTCTATATTCGGCATGAAACTCTTGTAGTTTCTATATTTTTCTATATTCGGCATGAAACTCTTGTAGTTTCTATATTTTTCTATATTCGGCATGAAACTCTTGTAGTTTCTATATTTTTCTATATTCGGCATGAAACTCTTGTAGTTTCTATATTTTTCTATATTCGGCATGAAACTCTTGTAGTTTCTATATTTTTCTATATTCGGCATGAAACTCTTGTAGTTTCTATATTTTTCTATATTCGGCATGAAACTCTTGTAGTTTCTATATTTTTCTATATTCGGCATGAAACTCTTGTAGTTTCTATATTTTTCTATATTCGGCATGAAACTCTTGTAGTTTCTATATTTTTCTATATTCGGCATGAAACTCTTGTAGTTTTTATATTTTTCTATATTCGGCATGAAACTCTTGTAGTTTCTATATTTTTCTATATTCGGCATGAAACTCTTGTAGTTTCTATATTTTTCTATATTCGGCATGAAACTCTTGT